>NC_056735.1:374124757-374247257 GCF_019279795.1 Protopterus annectens
CTACATAATATCTCTACCTATAATCCCTTCCTACTTCAAACACTTCTGCTGACACCTTCTTAACAAGCTGTCACTCTTTATTCCTCCTTAATACACTTATATGTGGTCCTTTGCACTACCTTTTACAGCTGGAACTAACTTGATTATTGTTAATACTGTGATACTTATCTACCCTGACATTTCATTATCGTTAAAACTGTGATACGTTATCTACTCTGACATTTAACACCGTGATACCTTATCTACCCTGACACTTGATTATTGTTATAAATGTGATACTTTATCTACTCTCATATTTTTATTTTCTAAATTCTCTTTAACCTCTGTATCAGTATCTAGTAGATTTACAGTGATGTCTTCTTAGTAGCTCTGTGTAACTAGAATTATTTTATTTGTATTTTTTTAATTGCATTGTATTTGTATTTGTAATACTGTTATTTTAACTAGTTGTAACTTTGGAGCATTTCTCCCCAGGACTCCATTGAAAACAGGCTTCTCAAGGCCCAGTGGACCACCCTGGTAAACAAACTGTAAATAAATAAATAAATAAATAAATAGATTCTTGCAGTGCTCACAGCTCTCATGATCATTGCTCTAATCATTACTCTACAGGTATTATTACAACAACCTATGGCCTTGGGTTGGGCAGTGGTATGTTTGTACACAGTGCATAATTACAGCCTTTTTATAGCTACTTTATACCTTTTCATACCTTACAGACCTGTGGAGGCAATTTCTGTTAACACTACCTGGCTGTTTCTACCCATATTCACATAGTTAGGGTTACATATCTGCACTCATAGTGTGTGTGTGTGTGTGTGTGTGTGTGTGTGTGTGTGTGTGTGTGTGTGTGTGTGTGTGTGTGTGTGTGTGTGTGTGTGTGTGTGTGTGTGTGTGTGTGTGTGCTACTGCCATACTCTGCCTTGATTTCTATCAGTCACCCTGGTTGTTGGCAGCAGGGACCAATAGCTGTGACAGCATGACACTTGAACATTTCTTGGGGGAGACTACTTGGTGTATGTACTTATCTTGCTGTCATTTGCAGCCTTGGGGTTGGACCATGGGTGTTGGATACAGTATAACTACAGCATTCTTATAGCTTACTTTATACCTTTTCTTACCTGGCAGATCTGTGGAGGAAGTTTTTGTTAACACTACCTGACTGTTTCTACACATATTCACAAAATCCTAGGTGAAATTATGCATACAGCTTACTACCACTCCCGGGATTCAAACCATGCCTGTCTGTGCATAAAATACAACAAAAGGTTTTGTGTTTCATCAGAACAAGCTATTGAGTAACTGCTGTCTCTTCCTTGAATGTTTTCTTCTACTGGATGTACAATCTGACCTTGTAATTATGACATTCTTATACATACATTCCTATACATAACTTTTGACATAGCACAGTGTGGAAAACAGTGGCTAACACAACATTACTATTCAGATATCAGATCTCGGTCCATGAAACATTTCATATCAGTTAATCTCATGTCTTACAAAGACACTAACTTTGTCAGATGTGACTTGATTGTTTAATGCTTTCAGAGCTATAGTTGCTGTGCATAACCTTTACACATTTCAGTTCATACAATACCAAAGTAAACACAACCAGTCCAGGGTTTTGAATTTTATTGACAGGCAGTTACAATTTTATTTATATATAACCTATATGACACTATTACTGTAATCCTGTCTGGTTTATTCAGTACAAACCATACCCATTTTTAATACTGCAATGTGACATTCTACTCCTTTATATTTATTTGGTATGAATACTACAAGCTAGATTGTTACTCATCAGCCTTGTGATGCAGCCTTAGCAGCCTGCTTGCATGGGCTTCCTGGTTCACAGCCTGCTCAGCTAGAGCTGTAAAGAAGAAGATAGAGAAACATTTATGCATACCTATCAATCACATACACAGGCTGGACTTTGGTAAACAGTTATTGATATTAATACTTACACACACCTGGGACATCCCTCTGCCATGCATCTTGGGCCCACTGGTCCAAGAGCTCCCTCTTCTGCTTCAAGTCAGCAAAGTGCTGCTGGACCTGCTCACCAGTTCGAGTGATGACAGTGGCACTGGTGAGATTGCAGGTGAGACTTTTCCAGGCCTCCTCTTTGTATTGGGAACCCTGGTACTGGTCCTGCAGCAGTCTCAGATCATATTTTTTTACAAGGAGTCCAACCATGACCCTGGACTCCTGTATGCACCAGCGCTGTGCCTGAAAGCTCACACCCTCTCCAACACCAGCCATAGTGCCTACAGTGGGGAGCTACAACCAGTTATGAGCTGTATTCCTGCCTGCGAGGTTTAAATACAGCCGATTTCCCACTCTTTGCCATGATTGGACAGTTTTGAATATGCTAAGCTAAGCGCTGGGCAAACCCGCTTAGCTGGTATATGCATTGCTTAAAGGGGTACATGTTAAGCACTACTTACCAGTGCACAAATCTACTTAGCTACACTAATTTTTGCTTAGAATTTACATTTAAGCAATGCTTATACAAGCTAAACACAGTTGAGCACAAGTTAGCATTGTGCAGCTTTCTTTTACAGACTATCAGCATCGTGGGGTTGATTCATGATAAATGACATATTATGATATGTATGTCTACCTTCCATTTCATCCCCCTATGTGCTTTCATTACAATACATCCTTTTGTGGCTATGCTGTATGGGACACTTGTGTTTCTATGGGGGTTTCACATCTGTATTCACTGGCACCTCATATTTGGACCTGCTACACTATCCTTTTTAACAAATATATATATATATATATATATATATATATATATATATATATATATATATATATATATATATATATATATATATATATATATATATATATATATATATATTATTCACTACCTGCTGATAACAAAATATATTTTCATGCTTTTTTAACAGATAAAAATGAATGGACTGAATGGGGACTCAAACCACAAATGCCTGCTTGTTAAATGAAAGCTGTAACCACTACACTATTGTACATTACTCTGTTTTGGTTGTATATTTGTATTTAGTTCATTGGGATATGTAAGCTAGGCTGAGTATAGCTGTGCGATGTGCACTCCCACTCAGCTACGCTTAAACTTTATTGTGGACAGAAAAAAAATACATATGTAATTTATTTTTATTTAATGTAGGGGTTTGCACATAGCTTTCTGCACCATCAACTGTGCATTGCTCTTACAAACTTAGAAAGTTGATAGAATACATAGGTTTTGCATTAGCTTAATGTTTTGGTCCCGTGGAGTCAGGAAGGTACATATTTTAGGAGGAACACACCAAAATATATGAGTCAACTATCTGTACACATTTCAAAGTTAGTTGTGAGGTAAGCTCCATGGTACATACCTCTCAACTGTACAGATTTTCACAGAATGTCCAGATTTTTGGCTCATATTTTTGGCCTGTTCCTCTTTTTTCCTGGCAAATCACTGGGATAATCTCAGGATTGAAGTCACTAAATCATGACATAACATTTGAGTTTCAGACTTCAAATCCTTTAGAATGTTAAAACGAACCCTGTTACCATCTAGCAACTTAATTTATAAGAGCACTATTTAAAATATGTCCCTATTTTCCCCCCCATTTTGTTGAGCTTGGTCCAGATTTTTGGCATTAAAAGGTTGAGAGGTATGCAGATCTGGGAATTCTGCAAAAATATGTACGGTTGAGAGGTACAGTGTGCATTTGCACACATTTCTTGCTTCTGCAGAATGCCGAAGTGCTGTACAGAAGCTGTGACATGCCCCCTGTATTGCTTTCCTGTTTGCTGGTTTTATTTCAGTGTCTGCGGACACTGAAATGATTTATTTTATATTTCAGTGTCCGCAGACACTGAAATACTGGCATAATATTAGAGCTATTCTCTAATGTTATGCCAGTATGGCTTAGAAAGTGCTGTATGGCACTTTCTGAGTGCAGAGGGCATGTTTAGTGTCTGTGCACTGCACAGACACGTTCCTGCGCTCAAACATGGATTGTGTCAGTGTAGTGCATACAGCAGCGCACCTTCATTAATATGCAAGGCACGCTGCTGCCCTACACAGCCATGATCCACTCCATGCAGGAATAGGAAAATGTAGTCATTTAAACCTGGTGGTGCTCCTGCATGTAAATGCAATTGCCACCTCAACTCACAATATTCCAGTTTTAACCCCAGTCCCCCCTCTTTCATGTGGTATGACCTGTTCTAACACCCAAAATCTAAAATCAGCCTCATTACATACCTGGCTGTGTTTGTATAAAGCATTGTATTCTTTTCTGCAATTAATTTCATATAAGTGTTCATAAATCTTCTGCTTTAGACTCATTCTGTATTACCCACATAGTATGAGGGGCAAGAAACACAGTATGCTAAATAAACTACTCCCCTGGAGTAACAATTATAATAATCAACAGGGGTTAGTTTAATGTCTGGCCCAGCAAGAGACAATTGTCCAGTGTTGTCAATTAAGTGACATTGTGGGCACCTCCCACATTTAAAAGTACCATATGTTGATCGATTCATAGACCTTCCACTGAAGTTTGTCCCCTTTTCAAATATATTCTTTGAATTGGGACCTCTCCTGCAACTAAATTTGAATGGTTTCTCAAATGCTTTTAAACCACTAGGCATGGACACAAATATATCCCAATACCTACAAAAATATTTTAATGGCCTGTGTATCCTAAGCACTATGTAAAGTCCCAGTTTGGAAGATTCCTTCTGGGTCATAGTTTTCTCCCAATCCTAAGAAGTGGAATTATTTGCAAGGGGTGCTGGTTGGGATGACCAATACAGGGGTAAATTTGCTACCCCATCCATCAAGAATTTCATCTTTTAATGACTTGATAAGAGTTTTGGGATAACCCCTAGCCAAAAATAAATATCCAATAAAGTTTGATTCATCCAATAAATCTTCCTTAACAGAGGTCATTCTTGCAGCCCTCACCATCTGCCCCTTCACTATACTTTTCTTTTGGTGAAAGGAGTTATTTCTTTTAAAATGTAAATAGGAATTAGAAAAATTATCCTTTCTATATACTTTAGACACAAACCTACAGTTTTGCACATCCTTCGAAATTCTAACATCCATAAAATGTGTATCTAACCTCTCCACATTATAAGTAAAAGTAAGGAACTCCATGGTGCTGTTAATAAACATCATAAATGCCTCACTTTCCTCAACACGCCCTCTCCAAACTATAACTATATCATCCAAAAACCAATAAGATGCTTGAATACTGTTAAAAAAATATGATGGAAACAAAAAATGTTTTTTTCCTAATATAATAACACTATGCTGTCAAATATAGGGGTGCAGGAGGCACCTCTAGCCATACTATCCATTTGCTGGTAATATTCACCTTCAAAATAAATAAAATTATTCTTAAGTACTAATTTTGTGTTCTCCAAAACTAGTCTAAAATCAATGAGGGTTAAAAATTCAAATTCAACCACAATTTCTTCCATCCATTTTAAGCCTATGCACCAGGTGGAGGAGGGACAGCAGGCCACCTCCGAGTACCCCTATCAATCCTCCTCCATGGCACCTTGCCAACACTTTGGCTATGGCCAACTCAATAAGCACTGAAGCTGCAGTAGCCACACTTCCCTGCTCAATGTCCTTGCCCTCTAACTGTCCTATATCTGTGGGCTCAGTGGACTAGATAGGTGTAGGCCTACTGGCAGTGTCCAGGGAAAGAGAAAGGGTGGTTGGATGTCAACCTCTGTGTCAGATTCAGCGTCTACACCCCTTGACTGTGACTCAGTTTCACCACCATCATCACCAGTGTCTGATGAGACACTGACATCAGGTGGCACATGGCCCACACTCCCACTGTCATGATTATCTGTGATAAAAAGGGAGAAACACAGGCATACATTAATACCTGCAATACTATGATGCAATATATGCTAAAAAACTAACAGCGCTGCCACTATTACAGACAATACAGAAATACACACAACAGGCCTAAAATGACACATTATATTTCTATAAATTGATCTGTAGTACTGAAATAAATGCATTTGGCTTACCATCTGCAGGAGGCATATGCCGCGGGATTCATGATGGTCCTGAAATAAGTTAAGCATGAGGTAAGGGCAACATTATCACATTTAACAGTAAGGTAGTGGTACTACATGTACTCATCTATATCTTCATAAAGTGTACATTCAATAAGAACGTGGCTGACAACTGAAACTGAGTTTATCACTGCACTAGTCTTGAACCCCCCTCCCCCCAAAAAGGAATGTGACACAGAACTAACTTTTATTTCATCTGTTTTACTATACAACAGTATTTAACTGGTGATATAACAAAGCCTACCTGGAAGCTTTTCCTAGGACTGAGAAGGAGAAGCACCCATGTCAATGACATGTTGTTATCCACTCTGTTGCGAGTTGTCCTGTTGTAGAAGATTTACCAGGAATTCTTAATTATGGGTAAGAGGTGGTTCTGCAGCAGGTCCACCTCTAGTTACATTCTGGTCTTGGGGAACAGAAGCTACATGCCTCCATGCAGAAGTGATTATGTCAGTAGCCCTGTGGCACACCAGCTCAGAAGTCCAGCTGTGGCCGCCCACAAAATTTATGTTGACAGTGATCTGCTGCCATAGTCTCAGCCTCTCCGGCATATTGGGACAACCCCTTCCCAAAAGAAAAACCCCATGTTGATGGAGCATGTCAACAATTGTATTCTCAGCCTCACTGAGGGGGGGTCTCCTTCTCATTGACATTTTCTGTCCTGAAAGACAACAGAATGATAATACACATAAGTATCACATGACTACAAAGCAACTGTTACAAGATAAAAGAGTTAAGTCAGTCAATCAGTAGTACCCACTGGAAAAACATAAAACAGTCTACAGACGTGACATACTAATAACAAAGCAGGATGCTAAACATGCTTTCAAAGGATCTGTCCTTGAAACATTTGTACATATATATGACACAGCTTTCTGTTTTCATGTATTGTCAATCATTTATACCTCTGAAATGTCTTGACAAACACGGCCATGCCATCAGTACACTTCTAACTAATGCATACAGATAACAGTGTAAAAGCCTTTGCTTCCCATTATTCATTAATATATTCTAGCATATGCATTATGTAGGTAAAAATGAAAGTATACCTGCTGGAGTTCAATTCTCCTCTGTAAAGATAGCTTTGGAAATACGTGTTTTTTCTGAACATGTAGCAAGTATCTTCATCATCAGTTTGGCTAGCTACACATTTGGCTTTTTATAATGGAGTAGATTATTAATAGATTGCATCTGTCTTCCTCTGTGTTACAGAGATGCTAATTACAGCATAAGTAGCTGAATTGTATGCTAATCAACCAACCTGGTGGAGCTATTCAACAAGTTATAAAGCAACCATGTAGACTCCATGCTGTTTTTTCCTGTGGATTTCAAAAGTAGTGCAGTACGGGCACAGAAAGTCTACACAGACAGAATGTTAGGAGCTGCTGCTGCTTAACTCCTTTTATATGTGCTACAGGCTGCAGGCAATGCTGCTGCTGCTGTTGCCAACAGGCCTAGGCTGAGATGAAACTTCTAGCAACATACACAACATGCACATTTTAGAAGAGCTATAGGGTGGACAGGGATACAGTAGAGGAACCCTGCAACCTCTGCTGGCCTCAACTCAAAGCCACAGGCTTTATCTCCCCATGTATTGGCTGGGTACAGAGCAGGAAAGTGGTGAAATGGAGAGCAACCAGGGGGAAGAAGAAAGTGAGAGGAGGGAAGGAATGTGCAGGAAGGATGTAGATAAGAATCATAGCTATCCCTTTCTTCAAGAATTAAATATGAACATATATGAAAAATATTAGCTGAATTTGGACTTTCACCTCCAGAGAGAGGAGTGACCACAACACAATCTGTGGTATAGGGAACTGGACTGAATCAAGTGTGTCCTGAAGACACATGTGTGAAATAGAGAGCTACGTACGGGAAGATTTTTTTTTCTTTTTTTTGTGGGACAGGTGCCTTTTTTTCTTTTCTTTTTTTTTTTTTGGGAGAATTAGAAATGTTGGGAAAGGGATATAGAAATGTCTGGCTGAGGTAAGTTGGGCAGGTAAGGAAGCAATTGCAAACAGAAAAGACAAACAGGACAGAAGACAGGGACTTTAAAGGACACAAGAGGTGGGTGAACACCATGGTTGGAGAGAGGGTTGGAAATCCAGGTCCCATGTATGTCTAGGTGGTTGACAGTGAGAATGTAGTCCTCTTCCAGTGGACTGTCATCTCACTGCACCTCTGGCTGCAGTGCCAAACATCTGCGTCTCCTACGTGCACTCATGCGTTCATAGGTTGGTACTAGACTATCGGCCCTAGGGCCTATACAAGCCTAGCCATAACAATTCCCTGGCTATTTCTTCCCACAATATTTACTTCCCTGGACCCCTTTCTAGCAGGATGACTGATGTGATCTGAATGAGGATGGAGAGCAGGCAGTCCATCCAGTATATGAGTGCACCCACAGTGTGGTGCACAATCCTATGCACCATCCCTGGCAGTTCTTGTAGGGTGATAAACTCACCACCTCCAGCACTGCTGCCAGAGGGAGTCACAGGCCTATTTTCCAGGGCAGAAGTACCTGAGGGGCCGGATAGTGCAGTAGTAGCAGAGAAGGTGCTACCAGGTTGTGCACCAGATGTGCTGGGCAGTTATATTGTAGCCGGTGGAGTGGGAGCAGGTTGATCCAATAGGACAGGTGTACCCCACTGTGCTGTGGGTAAAAACAAAAAATGAGGAATTAAAAAAAGAAAGAGAAAAGGGTTGGGGTGAGAGAAAAAAAAGGTAGAACATTAGTAACTTCATATGTGACATATAAAGCTTTGATACAATTAGTTGACTCTGTTCTGTGTCCTTTACTTTTAACACTACAAACTCTTAACAGATTTCTTCATTACTTTTAAGACTATGTAGTTCATAACTGAGGCACACTATCGTACAGATTCCAGCCACCATTCCTTGATGTGTATATATATATATATTGCGCATATGCATGCTCCAGTTATATTGATTACAGTTTACAGAAGGCCATTTGTGCCACCTGTATAGAGGTATGACATTAAATTGCAATAATGATGAAACCCAAACATTATTGTATATTTAGGAAGTGTGGTTTTGAGCCCACAACTGTTGACACATCTTTAATACTGTACTGTTATTTTGTCCTACAGACTACTGCATGCATACTTTCCTTTTACAGTTTAGAAATGCATGCTCACTGTTATTTATGAATATGGCACCATTGCTTTGTGCTACAGACTAAGGCATGCATAGTTTCTTTTACACTTGAGTTATGCATGCTCATTTTGATACAACTGTATTAAATACCAAGTAGTAGCATTAAAAGTTAAGGAACACTTATTTGGTATTTAATACAGTTGTATCAAAATGAGCATGCATAACTCAAGTGTAAAAGAAACTATGCATGCCTTAGTCTGTAGCACAAAGCAATGGTGCCATATTCACAAATAACAGTGAGCATGCATAAAATTATTATTACTAAAATACTTTTTAGAACTGCGGTGGTGGTGCTGCGGTAGCATTGTCGCCTCACAGTAAGACGTTGTCCTGTTCGATTCTCAGCTAGAGCATCTTCTGTGTGGAGATATGCATGAATGGGCGTACCTTTGTTGAAGATTGTGCATCAGGGCTGGCAACTCAGCACGTAAAAATTACTGCCAATCATTAGCGGAGTGGAGTTCTGCTGTGGCGACCCCTAACCGGGAAAAGCCAAAAGACACAATATTAAAATACTTTTTAGACAGTAATGTTCTCATGCAAACATACCACATGTTTCTTGCATCCTTAAAAAATATGCACCATGGGGCCTGACATTTGAGGCCTGCTCCATAGCAGCTGTGGAAAAAATAGAACAGAACACCAATATGATTACCAGTCTTCACTATATTCAGCTTTTAACTCTTACAATTAGTCACTGAAATTGATACATACACATCTGTGGGGTGTATCCCTGTACTAAATTCCCCAATCCAATAGTTGAGAGTATCCTGCTTCCTCCTCTGGATGCATCGAAGGATATCTGCATTGCTCAACAGTGCAGGGGATACCTGTAGCAATACTATTCCAGGCTTTAGACTTTTATTCTGAGCCTGAATAGTCCCACTGTAGCAACCAAGGACCATCCTCCTTAACTATGATTCCAACAAAAACTTTGGATTCCTGGACACCCCATCTCTGTGCCCAAAAGTGCACACCCTCATCAGAAACTCCTGACATACCTGCCATAGCTCAAGCTCAATGTAGAATGAGCATTTCTCACCAATTATATTTTATATATTGATATTTACCTACTTATTGCATATCTTGCGCTTACTTAGAGTGCACACGTTTTGGTTTTGCAACATTTGAAAATGTTGTGTGTAGCTTAGTATTGTACAAACATGGTAGGCAAGGGTGTGCACTGCCAGGTACAATGTTTGCTAGATGTTAAGTGATGCATAACAGTGGCAAGTACTGCAATTTCAAGATTATTTGGTTTACAGACACTTGTGTAAATGCGCTAGATAAAATGAACCATGTATATGGTTCTCATACACTTACAGCTATTACCACAAGAAGGTTGAGGAAACAGTTGTGCATGTTACACTTCATTGCTATGATCTGCAGTCTCACAACAGTAAAACACAATTTGCACACCCTTTACTAGAACCCCAGACCATCTGCATTCCATACCTACATTTAACACCTTCTGCCATGGGATTAGTGACATGATAGGCCGTATATTAGTAGATATTGTAAAGTTCTTGTTAATCATAGAGCAATGCCACTTACCATGTTTGTGCGATAGCCAATATTATTAATGAAAAATCAAAAGGAAGGCTGTCCAGATTTTTACAGAATATCCAAATGTTTGCATCATATTTTTGGGCTATTCCTCTTAAAATGTGTAGTTTACTGGGAAATCACTGAAGATTGAAGTCAATACATAATGACAAACATTTCAGTTTTGTACTTCATATCCTTCAGAACATGCATGTGAACATTAATTTTATTATTCTTCCTACCTTCTACGGTTATGAGAACAATACAGTAAATCTTTCCTTATTTTTGGCCCTTTGTCCCCCCATTAGTTTAGTGTTTGTCCAGATTTCTTGCACTAAAAGGTCAGGTGGTACGATCCACATTCAGTCTACAGATTTCGTGGCCAGTAACAATGGTGCAAGCTGCGAAACCTTGCTTACATGCACCGCATCATTAATATTCATGGCTTGATGCCGCAAGATGCCAAGTGATGAGCAATATCATGTAAGTGAAAACTCTCCATGTATGCTCTGTGTGGAACCTACACAAAATTTATTGAATCCCACAGTTGGTAATTACTTTGTTTCTTAGACTGAAAGTAAGAGAGTTCAAATTTTGGCCAGGAAAGATGAGTGCAGAGTAATCAGCTGAGTTGTTAGATTTTGTAACAGCTAATAACATTCTATCAACAGATCTTATCTGTATAATCAGATTATAAAGCTGGAGAATATTTTTCAAAGTAGGGAATTTGTCTGGATAGTAGATGAGTTTATGGAAAGTGACTAGTTGGGAAACTTTAAGGTAATACATTAGCCCTAACTGATGAAGTTTTTTTTTTTGTTTGTTTTGTTTTTTAAGGCCAGACAATAATGTGTCCTATAATGATGACTGCAGCCAAATTTTGCTACCATATTAAAGCACTGTCCAAGAGAGAGACAGAGTTGAGTGTATTGTAGGTTAATCAAGGTGTGAACAGCATAAAGTAGTGTAGGGATGAGAAGAAATGTGCTGGCATTATCTGTGAGGTATTGTTTGACTCTATAAAGTGCACTTAGCTTTTGGTGGGTGTTTTTTTTTTTATTTTTTATTGCTTTCTTTTATGTGATGATCAAACGTTAAGCCTTCATCAATACTGATTCCAACAAGCTTAGTATAACTCGGTTCTAGCTTGATGTAGTTAGAGGAAGAGATTTTAAAATTATTTTTGTAGTCAGTTGAAGGCTTTGTGGTAAATATAATTATTTTTTTTTTTTTTTTAGAACAGCTGTGTATCAATCGGGCCTCTGTGATGGACAAAAATTCTTGGTTATGTTGCTTTAATTTATCTGTGCTTTTAGCAGAACAGATGATTGTTGAATCATTTGCATATTGTATGATAGTGGCTTGTTTACAAGCTAGGAGGAGATCATTAATGAATATATTGAATAACATGGGACCTAAATGGATCCCTGAGGGATACCTGCTGTAATGGGAATGAAAGAAGAAATGTAAATTTGCCGTTTTACTGCCTATTGCATATTTGAGAGTTAGCTGGAGAAACAAGATAGTGAAGTTTCATGTGTTCCTAGGCAAGCTAATTTTTGAAGAAATTTCTGGTGGGATACCATGTCAAAACCTTTGCATAAATTTAGGAAAGGGCTGAGACTAAGTTCCCAGAGTCTTGAGATTGGTTACCATATTATAAAACTAAGGAGAGCTGTACATGTACCATGAAAAGGATAGAAACCTTGTTATATATGAGAAAAAGAGGCAGTTGTCAGTGAGAAAGCTAAGGAGTTGAGACTAGATACACTTCTCCAGAATCTTTGAGAGTGGAGAAAGTATAGTTATAGGCCTGAAGTCTGAAAGAGCATTTGATTTTCCACCTTTATGGAGAGGGAAAAACAAAGCACCTTTTCCATAGGTCTGGGACACAACTTTCAGTAACGTAGCAGTTAATTAGGATAGAGACAGGAAAAGTTAGGCCATCAGATGCAGTTTTGAAGTACTCAGATGTTACATTATCAGGGGCAAGGTTGGTAGGTCCTAAGGTTCACAATAGTTTTTGATTGTAGAAATTGATACTGGTTTGAGCACAGGAGTTTTAGGGGCTAACAATGGAGGAGAGGAATGTGTGTCTTCCTGTGCTGAGCATTTCTTAAGGGAGATTACTGTTTGGATGAAGTGGGTACTGAATTCACTGGCTATACTGTCAGTATGGTTAGATGAAATAAGTCTTGGTTAAGGTTGTGTTGATGTATTGGGTTTTAACAGCTGGTTGATTGTAGTCTAAAATGCTTTAGGGTTGTTATAATTTGCTGCCTGTATATTACTACAATAATTGTTTTATTACTTTTGATTTGATTTTTAGTTGAGTTTCTGAGACATTTATAGTATTGATGGGCAGCTGTCGTTTTGACTTGCTTCCATTTTTTCCAGGTTATGTCTCTCTACTTTTTAAAAGCCAGGATTCAGTATATTTTTTTGGTTCTTATTGGGATTAGTTTATTTAATATGTTGAAGGAAAATTGAGTTGAACAGGGTTACAGCTTCATCATGTGAAAGAGCTTGATGAGCCCCTAGTTGACTGATTTTAGTGTTGTGATGAATTGGCCCTTACTAAAAGAGGAGGGGCTATGAGCAAGGTTGCACCAATGCTGTTTTTGATTAGGTTTATGATGAACTGACTTTCCACCAATTTGTTTGCAACTAGGCATGCAGCATATTGGCGTGTGTGTGTGTGTGTGTGTGTGTGTGTGTGTGTGTGTGTGTGTGTGTGTGTGTGTGTGTGTGTGTGTGTGTGTGTGTGTGTTTAAAAAATACTACCAGTTTTTATTTGTGGACCTGCACAATATTGCCAAGCGCATACATAACTTTTCTCAATAGAAGAAAAAAAATAGTTAACAAGTCATTATCTTTCAAAAATAAGACTGAATAGCCAAAAGCTTCTGGGAGCCTTGTGGTCCTACCGACTAAGGCTGTATAAATAGATTTTGACACAGGCTTAGTAGTAGCCTCTGCCCTTAACCTCACATAGTCTAAAACTGGCCCTGTTCAGAAATGTACACTGAATACCACTGTAGCATGTATTGGGACTAGGAATCGTATGGTTGTAACTACTTAAATGTTCCTCACAATCAAACCTCAGAGGTGTACACAAAGGTCTGTCAACAGTGCGAGCATTATCTCTTTAACTTTCTTTACCAACCTTATAGGTGTGCTGTGAAGGTTACTATGGCTTGTGGTTTGGTTACAATTTCTTTAACTTTCTTCTCAAACGTCAGAAGTGTACATAGATGGTTACTATAGCATCTCTACAGGCAGTGTGCTGTTTAGAAGTAGCAAGTTGGAATAAATTGCTGTGATCATTATTTTGTTTAACTTTCCTGACAATAAAACATCAGACACTTATACAGTTGGTTTCCTTTTGGGGATATGGGTAAGAAAGCATTCTGATTATATACATATGGAAGCAAGAGGTTGAAACATATTGCTGTGTTCTACTTGCTCTTTCAGTTTCACCCATTCTGATGTCAGAGTGGTATACAGAATGTGGTTGTCTTCAGGAGTTAAGACTGAGGAGGCATGCTGCATCCTATATGTTGGACAGCAACAACTTGAAATATATGACTGTGTCCATTTATGTTGGCATCCTAATCTAAAAATAGAGGTCTACACAAAACATGGCTGTCTTTTTCTGGGGTGGTAGTAAGGGGGCAGACACTATAAATTCTCAGCAACTTCAAACTGAAGGAGATTGTTTTAGCACAATGAAGTTCTTATCCATGGCTGTGGCTTATTTGCCTTCACTGCAGGTACACCTCATAGGGCAGATAAGTCAAAGTCTTGCTGCAGGTCTCTAGAGTATATTGCAATGCACCACTAGTAGAAGCAAGACAAAGTAACTGAACCTTCATCAATCTGAGCACACACACACACACACACACACACACACACACACACACACACACACACACACACACACACACACACACACACACACACACACATACACAACAATGTGGAGGGCCTGCAACAGTGCAGTAATGTATTGCATTTTAGCTATGCTCTGCAGATTGCAAATTAGTGTCATACAAAATGGCTTCTGGTCATACGTGGCATCACCACTAAAAGTCCCTGTAGGAAGTCACCCTGCATGAATCACTGGTATAGGTCAGTGGTATGCAAAATAAGGTGATGGTGGGAACTGACTGGATGGACTACAGACACATTAGGGTCTATATTAGAACATGGAATATTCACAATATCGAATGCTCTAAAGAGCAAAAATGCAGGACCTCAAAGTGCTTTTTTTGAGATCACAGTACAGTGAAGATTGGAATATTTGCCCTTTCCCCACTGGAGTGCGATCTCAGAATTGGAATATATATTTAGTGGGGGGTGTGGGGAGCACAGCCCCCCACAATAACGAGTTTGAGGTCCTGCATTTTCGCTCTTTAGAGCATTTGATATTGTGAACATCCAATGTTCTAATATAGACCCAACACATTATACACAATACACAGCACCTGGCAGCTGACGGAGTGGAACTCCTTCTGTCTGATGTACTAGTGTCCATGTGGACAAGGTATGGATTTGATGATGATGTGGGTGCAATCAATGGCCCCAAGACCTCCTAGAAATTAGTTAATTTCTAGAATTACCACATAGTGCTGTTTCTCTTTTCTGTGATCCATGGAAACCATGTATGCTCGTCCGCATGCTGCAGCATAACATCAAGGATCTAGTATAGTATTCATTAGACAGATTCTCAAGATGGTCATACCATATCCACTGAAAGCTGCTGGAAGGTCACAGCAGCAGGAATACTCTTGCGCAAACATATCTTAGTGTCCACAGGTACCAATATTCCATGCATCTCATGGGATCCCCTGTGAGGGTGACACATGTTTACAAGAACAAGTATGGTGTCTCTGTCCACATAATAGCATTTGATGATGGCTCTGGAGGTGATGGTATGTTACACACAGGTGGATTCTTCTGTGAAGTAAAGGACAACATTGGCCACTGTTGCAGAAAATAGCTGTGAGAAAAACCTCTAACATATACTAGTCTGTACTATTCCTATCATCTTTATGTGGTCTGTCTCTGTTCACAGAGAAATCATTGTGCACCAACTCATTGGTGACCACATAGGTTCATAGGTTCATAGGTATGTACTAGGCTATTGGCCCTGGGGCCTATACAGGCCCAGCCAAAAAGGTACCGTGGCTTTTGCCACCCAATAAAATTATTTTCCAGTGCCACTGTTGAGCAGAGCCACAGAAGTGATCCCCGGGGTGAATTTCCTATTTCCCATCCAATCATCAAGATTTTTCTTGAAGAGTGCTAATGAGAAGCTTTGTTTGATATAGATAGGTAGTTTATTCCAGAGTATGGGAAGTCTCAGGGACAGGAATCTATCCCACCGGCATGTTCTGTTTATTGTGGTGACAAGGTTTAGGTCCCTAGAGTGTGTAGCAACTGTGCAACAGTTATACATTTTTGAATTACTCTACAATGTTTTTACATCATTTGTACTTGCAAGTGAGTACATTGCCTTAATGTTGCAAATGTCCATAGTATTATACTGTAATTAGCATATGATGCCAACTGCTTCATTTCACCAGGTTACATAACAGTAATACCTATATTTCTGAATCAGTTCCATCCTGTGTGTCTCTGCTCTAGGGCAATTTTGCCTAATGCATTGTGCTACTCATTTCTAAATCTCAGCCATAACTAGAACTAAATGCAACTTACACAATCCAGTAAATACATAAAGACACATGCACTCACACACACACACACACACACACACACACACACACACACACACACACACACACACACACACAAATACACACTCATATAAAAAACACAAACTAGTAATGCAGCAACACCACATAACATGAAACACACCTGCACATGAACGAAACAGAAATCCACACAATAAAATGGCCACATACAAGCATAAGCCACAACAATCACAAATAAGCACATAGATACTCACCAATCCCTCTAAAAACATGCATTATCAATGCAAATTAATGATACATATAGCTACACTAGCATACAGGTACAAAAGATATGAAATTAAAAACAAATAAAACAACAGAAAATAAATAAATAAATAAATAACCTAACTATACTAAGTCTACAACCCTAACAAAACCCTATATTACCAAAAGAAATGCTTAAAGCATCATCAATATAAATATATAAATATAAACACATATTTTATTTATATAGCTACAACAATTTCATCTGAAGACATACATATACCTAACATCATGAAAATAATTCCAAACACTCTGAAAATGGATTCATGGTGAGTCAGCAAAGGCATTCATGTAGAATACTGTTCAGCAGATAAATACTTACCAAAAAAACACGTCTGGCAATTTTTACAAGGTTTTCTGCGTGGAAGTATTCCCCTAAACCTCACATTTGGGTAGAGACCCTCACAAATACACACAACTTATATATACCAACTACAAGGTTGCAAAACAGTGGGAAAAGTACAACTACAAAAATTACCAAAACTGTATTTCAGCAAGTTTTCTTCCACTGAACAGCATGTGACAGAAATGCCTCTGGAGGCATAACTGTATTGTGTCCTTATGAAAATGTACTGCAACCCCCCCCAAAAAAATAGTCGATTTCCAGATACCAAGGCTGGGATCCATAGACACACTAAATGGCAGGTAGCCTTAGTGCAACACAACCAACACCTAATCAAATTCCTAATAGTAGTGGCATTGCTCTGACTTACTAAAGACAGATAGTAATAAAACAGAGCTGCCACATTACAGCGAAGAGCAACTCTGGGCCTGACCAGTGTATGTGCTGTGCTGCAGAAGAGCCATGGCCAGTGTGCCTGACATCACTGCCAATGTAGGTTAGCATGACAGAGTTCATGCATGTTCACATAGGATCACAGGAGATCATAGGAGATTACTAGGCTATCGACCTGGAGGTCATTTTAAGCCTAGCCATTTCAACCCAGTGTTATACCGTAGAGGTACTAGTCAATACCCAATATTGCATTTAGTGATGCAATAAAGTATCACATAGCTGTCACTTGTGGTCATACAGATAGCCCAATCAGCTTCAGCAGAGTAAAGTGTAAACCCAATTCATCATACAAACAGGGAAGAAAGGATGAGATAGGGAAGTATGACATAAGAGAAGAGCAAGCTGCAGAAAAGACACAAATTCATCCAGAAAGTATCACAGGTGAGGGGGAAGGAAATATTTTGGTGTAGAGCCTCATTTGCAATAAATAAAGAAAAAGGGTATGTGGAGAAGGTAGAAAGGAATGGTTATGGAAGAGACAGAGGAAGAAGAAATAGTAGCAGGGGAAGACAAAAAAACAAACATAAAATGCATAAACAGACAAACGTCTGATATACACAAAAAAGGTGCAGATGACAGTGGATGGATACAGACAGACAGAGAGTAGACAGCTGGTGATGGGGACAATTGGACAACGAATAAGGTATTTGGAAAACATATAAGTAAGGGAAACACATGACAGGGGATACAACATCGTTAATGAATAGATGCCAAGCCAGCAAAGAGGACAGCCATGCATTACATCTGCGACTGATGTCATGGACAGTCTTCACCGCCAGTAGCCTAATGTTTGATGTCTGCTGGTTACATGACTCAGCAAGCCACACCAGGAGGCACTCCACAGTGCTAAGGTGAGCATCTCACCTCAGTAGACACCAGTTTCTGCAACTGATGCCAGGAGACAATAGAAGACTCCTTTGAGCTGCTGTGAGATGATGATCCTATGACTTCCCTATGACAAGTAACCACAGCGATCAGCAGCAATCCCTCTATATCACTTTCAGCAGGAAAACCTCTGTCCCCCTGCTGAGATGTAGACCTGTTGACCACTGGCCACCCAGACTCAGAGGCATCAACTGACGTGGGCTGAGATGGCCCCTGCCACTTCATCCTTGTCACAACTGGTTCTGAAAAAAACTAGAAAAAGACAGCACAAGGTACACATACAATTGCAGTTTTATAGTGAACTGATACACATGCCATATGAATCCTGCTGCCAGAAGAGTTGTTCACTTCTGCTACAGCATCCTATGATGCTGAGCTCTTACTCCTCCACTGCTGTAAATCAAAGAATAAATACCCTGTTACACGGTACACTAAATAAAAAAATAAGCAAAGAAAAAATACTTATATTGCACATTTGAGTCTCTCCTGAATTTCTGCCTCCCACTGCTGAAGTAAGTCAGAATGGTGCTACAACAGGACACTTTGCTGATGTTGCACTGCTCACCAGAACAGATCATTGCAGTGGCATCATCCAGCCACTGCCCTGGCAATTTCATGACAGGCATCAACCTCATTAAAAGGGCAATTGTATTGCCATGGCAAGCACACATCACACTCCTTATGCAGTAAAAACAAGAATATCTTATTCCCAAGCCATGTGCCCTCAGTCTGGTCATTTAATGTGCAAAATGATAGGCATGTGCTTACAAATGCACATTAAGTTATCACATGATGCTCGATGTAGCACCTCACTGGAGTACTGCCAAACATCCACAGAGCAGTACCATGGCACTACAAGTCTGTACAGGCTATTGGTTTGCATAATCATAACAACCACATGCCTCCCTAGCATCATGATGAGCATAGCTAGTGCTGGCCAAAGTACACAGCAAATTGCATTACAGCTATAATTCAGAGTAAGTGGAGCTAAATGACCTTATTAAAATAACTACCATGTTAAGAGGCCATTACTAGTACAACAGTAAAGTGTGAGAACCATCTTACAAGATAACACTTGTAGGCAAGAACAACTGTAGAAAACAGGAATTTTATACTAACTCTGTGGACTTGGAGATGAAAATAATGGATGTAGAAAACCCACCTGGTATCCCAGCAATGTAGTCAACATCTGTGGTGGATGACAGTAACAATGAGACTGATACCATAGGATATGTGTGAGTGGGAATACAGCACAATGACATGGCGCTATCATGTACGGCTATGGAAGGGGATACCACACAGGTATCAGGTACCAAGGGAAAAACATGCAACAAAAGTCTTGATGACCTCCCCAGTATATACAGTACAGGAGACATGGTAATGCATTATAAATGGGAGGGGTATAACAGGATGTGCGTTGAAATATATAGGCCAATAATGTGATGCAGGAAGATGGCATAGGCAAGTCATGTCCAGTGAAGCAATGTTTTTGTGGGAGGGTGTACCCAGCACTATAGGGACCTGCTAATTAGTTCCAGAAAGGGAGAAGGGGGCATTGACCATAGGTAGATGACTTTCACAACCTACCTAGCACATCTTCTGACTGACATCTGTAAACCAAAAGTATGCAAGGCTTGCTACTGGCCTGTGAGAGAAGAAACAACTAGCAAAGTTAATCACCCAAGAATAAGAGGTATCACTGCAGATCTGCAGACAAAAGGCATTGTCAACAAGTGTGGCAGGGAGTGGTGCAGGACATGAATGCTGTGGGTGACCAGAATAAGTTTTTGCAGCAGACGTAACGAAGGGTAATTGCTATGATAACATGAGCAAAGGGCAAAGCATGAGACACTCATAAGGATATGCACATTACAAGGGGTGGAGCATCAGTACAGAAGTGGTATATATATATATATATATATATATATATATATATATATATATATATATATATATTGGAATATATTGTGTGTCTGGGGGGGAGGAGTAGATGCTCATACTTGAGGTGGCTTGGATGTGGTAGCTGGGCAGGCAATGACAACCTGTGTGTTATTAATTAATGCACAGGTTAGTACTGCCTACTATGTGTCTGTATGGTACAGTACACTGCATATGTGATGAGACTGCTTCACCTTCTGCATGGCTGCACATTAAGGTACCTCTGAGCAGCAAATGCAACATCCTGCATGTCAAGCTAGGTATGTCTTGATATGCATACTGTAGTCTATCACTATGTATGCAATGGGGGTATAAGCATATGTGTGAGTGGTGCCAGAGATATCATGTGTTCATACCTTCACAGGTTCTACAAGTGGAGGCACCAGCACAATGCAATAGCAAATACTTGGTGCTGGCAGTTAAATTCTAGTTGAAAATGATGTCAAATTGTACATGGCATAGTCATTTGAACACTACTCTGCAAGGGCTCACTCACATCCTCCATGTCAGAGGACCATGTGTAGGCATGGGCTGACCCCTGAATTTTACTGGTATATGGTGATCATTATGTAACTATTAACCTCAGAGGGTCCTTGAGATTCCCCACTTGGCATCTGAAATTCACATTGCCTCTGACATGCACAAACCCACTGCAGGAGATATGAATGTGGGTTTTCCAGCACCACCAGAAGTATAGGTCTGACCCTGATCTGTGTACAACACTCAACACAATGAGTGGAGATGTGCTGCAGAGATCCAGCACAGACAGCCACTACCAATAGAAATGTGCAGATGTTGAGTGTGCTTTCTAGCTGGCCTGATGACATGCAACCTTGGCACAGTCACAATGGGCATAGGGACAAGGAAAAGAAAGTACTGCTCAAGTTACTGGTGGCAAATATTGCCTCCATGTATGTTTTGCTGAGACACATGTGGACATTATTCTGTGGTATATCTCTGCAGGGAATGCAGTCCATGGCCATGGGTGGATCTGGATGTAAGATGACTGAGCACATGCTGACCCTATTAAGATTATGCAGACTGCCACCACTGGCTGTCATTTGTATCCCAGTCATAGGTTCATAGGTTCATAGGTTCATACTAGGCTGTCTGCCCTAGGGCATTTATAAGCCTAGCCAGAATGTGTTTGGCTTTCACCACCCATGTTAAATTTATTTTGCTATGCCCTTTTTCGAGGTTAGTATACTGTGCCTCTGTCTAACAGTGACACAGAAGTGATACCCGGGGTAAACCTACGATCTCTCATCCACTCATCAAGATTCCTCTTGAAGAGAGTCAATGAGGGACTCTGCCTAACCTGGACTGGGATTTTATTCTAGAGTGAAGGGAGCCTCTGGGTTATGAATCTGTCCCTCCAGCATGTCCTATTTATTTCAGTGCTGAGGTTCAAGTCTCGAGCGTGGCTCGATGGGATTTGGATTTTCTGAGGTGCAGCATGTCCATTCATTTTGGGTTGGACGTGGCTTTATACGTCAGGCACAGATCGCCTCTGAACAGGCGGTATGCCACTGAGTAGAGCTGGAGTTTCTTTAACTGGGCAGCATATGGCATCTGTTTGAGCCCATTGATCCTCTTGGTGAGGTACTTTTGGGGTCTTTCCAGTTGCTGCAGGTGTCTGGTAAGGTACATCCCAAAAGGGGCATTGTACTCAATTATGGGCCTGATGAGGGATGAGTAAAGAGGCACGATGACGTCCCCTGATCTAGATGTGAATCCCTTCATGATTAGGTGGGCTATATAAAATGTTTTTCTAACCACTTTGGCCACGTGGTTGTCAAATGAGAGATTGCTATCAACTTGGGTCCCCAGGTCCCTAATTACTTCTTCTGTACTTAATGGATTACCACCTATGTGGTAATTTGTGGGCACTTTGTTTTGCCAAAGGGATGACTATACACTTTTTGGCATTTAGCTTGAGGCCATGGCTCTGGCACCAGTTGTCTGTTTCTATGAGGCCCTTTTGGAGGATGTTTGTGTCGACTGGAGAGTCGATTATGGTGCCCAGTTTGCAGTCATCTGCGAACTTTGTCAGCCGCAGTCCTTCCGTGTTGGCCTGTACCTCCGAGAAATATATACCGAACAAGAGAGGTCCCAGGACTGAGCCTTGTGGGACACCACTTGTAACTGGTTTGGAGTCTGACATGGCTCCAGCAATTCTAACCATGTGGGTTCTGTCCTTGAGCCAGTTTGCAATCCATCTAGTGACATAGGGGTTTATATTTAAGCTGGTGAACTTATCTATAATGCCCGAGTGGGGTATTGTATCGAAGGCTTTTGCGAGGTCCAGGTAGGCTGTGTGGACCACCTTCCCTCGTCAATGGCCTTGGTGACTGTTTCAAAGAAATCAACCAGGTTTAAGAGGCAGGATCTGCCCTTAACAAAGCCAAACTGGGTAGGATCCAGTGTTTGTAGGTCCCCAATATCTTTATTTATGAGGTCCATGATGATCCTTTCCATAGCTTTGCAGACCAAGCTAGTCAGGCTTATGGGGCGATAGTTTCCAGGATCCGTTGAGACACCACCTTTATGGAGAGGGACCACTGTTGCTGTACGCCACTCTTTGGGCACATATCCTGTAGTAAGGCTGATATTGAACAGTAGTTTTATGTTTGGGTTTAGCTCTTCTTGGAGTTCATGTAGGACGCAGCCGGGACACCTTCTGGTCCCATTGATGCTGTGTTTTTTGCTTTGGAGAGGGCGGCTCTTACCTGACCATCTGAGATGTCAGGGGGGCAGCACTCTGCTGGGATAGATATTTGCCCTTTTGGTGGGAGAAGTTTGCGCTGAACCTGTCAGCTAGGATGTTGGCAATGTCTGTGGGTTCAGTGTATTTTTTGTCATTTTGGACTAATTCTGAGCATATCTGGGAATTACCACCCAGGTTCCTAACATAACTAAAGAAAGCCTTGTGATTATCCTTAGTGTCCTGTGCAATTTTTCTCTCGAAGCTGGCCTTAGACAATTTTATGTGTGCCCGTAGTTTTTTGCTAATACTGATCAGTGATGTCTTCCCTTTTTGGGATTTTGCTCTATCATTTAATAGCTTCCTCCTTCTATTGTATAGTTTGTTTATGGCTGGGGTCCACCAGACAGGACGTCTGCCTTTGGAGGATTGGGTCTTGGTTTTATTTGGGATCGCATGATCCATGCATTCCTGAAGGTGTTCATAGAATGCGTTTATAAAGGCTTCTGCGGTCTGGGCCGTATTTTCCACAGGCCGGGGCTTTGAAGGATTCCACCTCAGTTTAGAGGAGTGTGAAATTTGCTTTAGAGAAGTTTTTCACTGTGGTTTTCTGGGCAGGGGTGGGGTCGGGATGTGAATATCCAGTGAGATTAGTTTATGGTCTGATCTTACCAGTGAGGGATACACTTCTGGTCTGGAGCATAGAGTCCCCATGTTGGTGATGATCAGGTCCAGTATGTTTTCCCCTCTTATGGGAGTGGTAACAAGTTGTTCCATAGCATTTGAGTTTATAAATTCTAGGAACCTTTGGGCTAGGGTGTTGGAGCTAGAGTAATGCTCCCAGTCTATGTTTGGGTAGTTGAAGTCGCCCAATATAATGGTGTTTGGAGAGACCTTCATATTTTCCAGTGTTCTCAGGAAGGCCGAGTGGGGTTCCTGGGTTTGGGAGAGTGGTCTGTAGCAGGCTATAAACTGGAAGGCAGTTTTACCCACTGTTAGTTGCACATGGATAGTCTCTGATGCTTCGTGCTTTGCCACCAACCTGGAGGTGTGGGTATCTTTGATGAATATCGATACTCCCCCTCCTTTTGTGGTTCGGTCCATGTTTTGGGGCCAAAAAGCATGGTATGAGGTATAACCTGGTAGTGCTGGGGTGCTCTCGGGAGCCCTGAACCAGGTTTCTGTTACTGCACAGATATCGATGTTCTCCATGCTAAGGAGAGTTTCGAGTGCGTGCATCTTGAGGTTTAGACTTCTGGCATTGAGTAGCATTACTCTTAGTTTCTTATGCCTTGTGATACCTATGGAGGTGGGTTTGTCTTTTGAGCCTTGCCTAAAAAAGGCACTATGGGGGTAGCAAGAGCCTTTGCCAATATCCGAAAGCCCAGGGGTGACAGGTGCAAGCCGTCCCTAGCGAAGCATCGTGGCTTGTCGAGCATATCATCCCAAGCTGACAGGCATTGGATCCCCTTTGAATGACACCAGTACTTAAGCCAATTGTTGAAATTGATCATCTTGTCTTCATATTGTGGCATCATTCTTGGTGAGGGTAAGATGCTACTCAAGGTCAGGGTCATACCGGCCTGGGCTACATGCTCAGAGAGCTCCTTTATGTCTCTTTTCATGTAGTCCAGGGAGGTACGTCTCAGGTCATTCACACCAGCATGGACAATGCCTGAGTCATATTTGTACTTGCCTTGGAGTGACCTGAGTGCTTGTGTTATGTGGCGGATCCTAGCACCCGACAGGCTGCTCACCATGACCCTCTCCTTGTTCAGCCTGGTGAGCGGGACGTCAGTGTGCCTGACGATAGAGTCACCTATTACAAGTGTATCAGGTGTGTTGTTTAGTCTTAAGGGCTGTGACTGTTCGGCACACTGGCTTTGTGAGATATGTGTTGCACGTGTTTTGTTTTGGGGTAGCAGCTGCTTGGGTGTCTGCTTTGGAGGTCTCTGCTTCGGCAGATCTTTATTTAGTGCCTCCGAGTATGTTTTTGTGTGATTATGTGTTTGGTTTGCTGTCGTGGTAGGTCTATGTGAGACTGGAATTGTAGTGAGTGTGGTTTCCTTCTCCTCCTGACTGGTTATGCCAGTACTGAGTTAGCTTAGCCTCCAGTTTGGCTATATGGTTGCATCTCTCACATGTGTTGGAATTTGTTGGGAGGAGGAGAGGGTTGTCTGTGTACATGAGGCAGTTGTAACATTGCCTCAATATTCCCAGATTCACCAGCTGGACCGGAGAGGAGATTGACAACTGACCTTTGGACATGCTAGAATAATATTGGGAATTCCTTAATAATTGAAAACCAGGGCCAGTGGGGAGTGAGGGTGTGGTGCTTTTAATTTTTAGTGCTGACTTATATGAGCATGAGCAGTAATACTTCTTGGGCTTGTCACCTGGGCACCAACACCAGTCTGTATGAGAATTTTTCCACAATTCTACTCCTTAGTATCCCCTGTGACCACATAGAGAGCCATGCATGCTCATGGTCATTGCCTGGATCATGGATGATGATATTCTGTAGGCTCCAAACATGGGACACTCCATCAGGTTGCATACACATGATCCCATAGTTTTATACCTTCCTTGCCAAGCCACCACTGTGAACTTGGCAGCTGAATACCACTATGGGACAATATGATCCATGATGTGCCACATTCTTCTACTAGAGTAAATGACTATAAAATTCACTGCCCATGACTCTACCTCATATTATACTGTTGCTGTCACTTGTCAATGTGTCCCCCAACGTGAACAAGTAATGATGATTGTGCTCTGCCCAACCAGTAAGGGTCATACTACAATTCTGCCTGATGCACATTGTGGCCAGTCCATGTACTGCTTTGCATTACCTGGGTTTGACAATCATGCATTATATTATTCAATGTTGTCTATGTCATGGCCATTAAGCACTGATAGCAACTTATGTGGTGGTGTGGGTTGTAGTATCCTCTGTGGTGGTGTGGGGGCATAATGTGTAAAACTATTCAGCTTAAAGAAAGAGTACAGGTGGTGCAGGGTTTGAAACCTGTTCACAGATCATTGTTTGTGAGGGGTTGGCATAATTGTTAAGGTCTTCACCTCACATGTAGAAGGTGTGAGTCTGACCTCGGATTGTTGGCTAGGCCTGTAATAGTCTGAAGACTGATAGCCTAGTAGTTATCTATGAATCTATAAGCAATGTGTCATGTCGCAGGCACTAGCTCTGGCAGTGACCACTAAAACATGATGTTTTGCTATATCTACTACTCATACCATCTCTAATTACCTTTCATCATAAAACCTTGTTACTTAGAATAAGTCTGTACTGCAGTAAAGTGTGAGTGTTTTTCACTTTTCTGAATCATTTTGCCATGCTTGATATCATCCTTTGCATAATCCATGAACCTCATTTGCATACTATTGTTCGTTCATTTTTATATGATGCATACCATACTATTTCTTCACATGTAGAGCCACATGGTCTCTATCTCTGAATCACCTGCATACTGTGCACTGCTGCTACCTGTGCTAATTTACGCTACATATTGTGCAAAATATGTATGAATCCCAGCTCAGCTATTTTTTTATTTTTTTATTTATTTATTTTTGGAGCCCAAGCTTCTGAAATTGCCTCTAAATGTTGCCATGAAGCCCAGAACACACCAGTAACTGTAACAAAACATCCCACATTTAGTTGGACCCCTAAACATTGAACTGACCAATAGAAACCAAAAGTCATTAAAGTAAAACAAAAAACGAAATGCAAAATAAAAATCCTTTTCCTAACTAAAAATACAATAAGAAAATTGCTAGCTTACCTATACCATAAAACTTATCAGTACCATGGCAGTTTAACTGAACCTAATAGTTCAAGTATGTCTGCTAACCGATCAGCAAAGTCCCAGAAAAATAAAAGAAAAAAATGGTTATAATTACATGATGTTGAGGCACTGGTGGTCAATTGACTTTTGTTCACAAAATTAATGTTACAGTGAGTTTCACAACAATGTGCTGTATTGTACAAACTAGCAGATTGTTTTCCAAAGTTTTTTTTCTCCATTTCTCCCTTGTGATGTGACCACAGAGTTGGTATATATAATGTAGGGGGTGTGGTGGTACAAAGGATTAGCCCCCTAAAAAAATGTGTTTTCTATGATTTGTGTCTTCAATTCTCAGAAAATGATGAGTCATAAAGATATGCTTCGATTGCACTTAAGTAAACAAAAAAATGGCTTAATATATCCTCTGATTGCTATATCTCTTCCATCTGAAAATACTATAGTGGTAAAGTTTCCCATGCATTATCGATCCAAGAAAATGTATCACAAGTAAATGAAAGCAAAAAGTAATTTAAACAAAAAAAAATATCTGCGGGATTAGTAGTTTAATAAATGAAGTGTCAGGTATTTTGGGCTAGAAGTTCATTTTGTGGCTTATGGCTATACCATTCATCATGAGACTCTTTCTCTAAGTACCAAATATGTTTATTTCACCAGACCCTATATCACTATACCCTATATATCAAGGAGATAGACAGATAGACAGACAGATAGACAGACAGACAGATAGATAGAGAGCGCAAGCAAGTGAGTGAGAGGAATAAATAGAAACAATGGTAAATGTCTGCCTATGTAAATTGTAGTCATGTTAGAAATACAGGAAAAAAACTATTTTAAGTTCAAATGCTTTTGTACTAATAATTTCTGACTTCTTTAAACATTTTTTCTATGTTAACATCTTTTTTGGACAGCAAGTTTATAAAACTTTACAGTAGTTCGGTGAAGCATTAAAGAGATGCACTGCTAAAATAATATGCTTAAAAGAAAACCCCACCACCAAATGGAAAGATGAGTCAAAACACAGACACAAAAAAATGAAATTGGAGAAGGAGATGTAGCCAATGGGTAGGAGACCATGAAAGAGGCAGAATACTATTAAAGATAAAAATAAGGGAACTAGCTGGTGGGCTGGGTATGAAAAGGTGACTTATAAACTGTAAAAGTGCCTTTCTTCTTCACTGAGAGTATTGTCATTGTGCAATAGCCTGTGGTCACTACATCCATCCCTGACCCCAAAACTGCAGGAGTTCTACCACAAGGCCTACCTTTGCGAAAGTTTTCAATGAAAATATTTTTGTGCAATGTAAGTAAGTTTAACATGAAGAGCCTTGCTGAGTATTAACTTTAACATGTGCCTTTTCCTTTGTTGGAAAGTGCCTATGACAGTCCTCCTAGTGGAGTAGTCCTTGCACTCTAAGGACTAGTTACTAAGCTGGCCACTGTCCTTTCTTTTTACCAATAGATTACACTGTATATTTCAGTTACTTGGTCTCCCTAGCATCTTTCTGTCTGCATTCAGTAAATGAAAGAAAACCTGTTCTACTTTGTGCCTCCCTGTTAATTGCTCTGAACTGGCTATAAACTGATTGCTCTTTCTAAAGATTGCTCTCTTTAGTAAGTGATCTGAGGATGGGACGGTCATTGTAGCAGAATCTACTGCTAAATCTCCCCACACTTCTGTCTCCACATCCACTCAGTCACCATCTTCCTTTACAGGGCAGGTATGTGTCATGTGTTATTACATTTCTATTTGTTCTAAGACTGTGTTGAACAATGAAAAGACCTTGATATAGTGTTGTATTTATATAAATTTTATACTAGTTGAACAAGCTTTATGTATGTTGAGCTTGGGCCATTTAAGAAGTATGTATGTAATTTCAGTTACTGATATTTCTGTATATGCAACATTCTTTGACCTACTGGTTAATTCAATGAATGCTCACTAATTGATGGTTTTATATTGTGCATATCAGTATAGTGCTATGCTCTGACAATTTGCTCTGTATAGCAATATATACTGCATTACTGTGGTTTTCTGTCAGTATAACTTATACTGAACTTATTTTGACTGTGCATTCATAAACATTCTTACCTTTCCTCTGCTTTTACAATAGCCCGTATTCTTTTGTTCTGACTCACCAGTGGCCCTTCCTCCATCTCAAGAAATAAGTATTATCTCATTGCCTCCATATATTTCAGTTTTCTCTTTTCTTTTCTTTCCTTTCAGAAACTGTTGTCATTATATCCATCCTTGAACTCAAGACCACAAGAGTTCTGTCACAAGGTCTACCACTGTATAGGTTTTCACTGAGAATTTTGTAATTGTGCAATGTATGCACGTTTAACATGGAGAGTCTTGCTGTGTATTAACTTTAACAGGGTAAATATGTGGCTACACTGGGCTGAAAAGTGGTCATGACATCCCCCCCAAAGGACCACTTATTAAGTTGGCCACTGTCCTTTCTTTTGACCAATGGATTATACTGTATATGCTAGTAACATAGTCTTCATAGCTTGGTGTCTGCATTCAACAAATGAAAAAATTGCTCTGTGTAGTAAGTGACCCAAGGTAGCCTGCTATCCTCAGCTTCAATTTGCTCCCCCACCCCTTTTTTGCTCTAACATTATACTTTCCACATACACCTTTCAGCTGTGATACCTATTCTCTAACCCTCCTCCAAAAACTTTATAACTACCATACAAACACTCCTGTTTCTATCTTCCTGTTTCCCAACTTCCTTCAAACATTTAACATCATTCCAAGCAACGTTTCTCCCTCCCATACTGCTTTGTACTATAGCTGTTCCTACTCTGATCCCTTCCTTCCAGTATCTATCTATTATTCTATATTTCCACCTCTACATTCCCCAAATAAATCATCACTACTACGTATCTTAACTATATCCTCATACTCTACCCTTTCAAAATCTTCTATTTCTTATGAAGATAGCAGGACAACCTAACTCCTTGTCTTCATAAAATACTTCATTCTTTCCTTCCTACCTACCTTCTACCAGCTTTCAGACTTCACCACCAGTAAATGTCCTCCATCCCTGCAACTTCTTGTTTCTACTTGACATAAATAAAATACAGATCCCTTTAACTAATCATTCTACTCTTCATCTTATCCTCTATTCCTTTCCACCAAATAGCCATCTCTCATTCTACCATGACTCAATAATAGCTCTCAATATCCCTCAGCTCTGTTCCAACCCACCCTTCCTCCCTAAACCCTCCATACATCACACCAAACCTATTTATTGATTCTCCTCACCTTTACCCTAAAGATGACTGATTAACTCCATTTCAACTCAAATCAAAATAAAGTTAAGTGGGAAAATACTCTCCAAAAAAAACAAAAAACAAAAACAAGAGTTAGTAATACCCCAATATAGTAAAATCCTCTGAGAAGGAAACAGTCACTGTAATCCAGGCATCACCTGTCACAACCAACATCAAGACAGTTCCCTTCCACACAGTACTCTAATCCAACAATGTTCAAACACCCGTCTCAGGAATCTAACTTTTGCTGCCATAAATTTTGGAAGCATAAGAAACAAAGCTATTGATCTACATATCTGAATTATCCAACACAAGCTGGTATTCTAGTTATAACTGAAACTTGGCTTAAACCCAGCTTAAATGACTTCAAAATTATAACCCCATAGTTATCATATAATCTGTGATGACTGTATAAAGAGGAACGGTGATGGTATTGTTTTAAAATCTCCCCACAACTGCCACATTTCCCCCTACAACAATCTAATACCAAAATTTAAAAGTCATCAGAACTTCTTATTACTTTCCTAAAAGTAAACAAATATAAACAAATGTATTGTCCTTTACATCCCTCCTGGCGACAGTTGAGATACACTTGACGATATTCTACATTGAATATCCATAACCATTCCACAAGACAAAATACTACTAGGTGATGTGAATATCAATTGTTGGACATAAACTCTAACTTCCCTACATCCAGCATGAAGTTATATATTTTCAGATAACTAATTCTTAGCCCCACACATTATAGCAAGACAACAAATGCCTTATTAGACTGGATTCTTGTATCAGACTCTGGTAAATTTACCACCACAGGTACAATGTCAGACTCTCTCAGTGGCCATTTCCCAATCTATACAACCAGATATCTCACACATCCACTAGAATAGCATGTTTATAAAACAACATGCAAATTGTCCAAGTTTAACCCATAAATATTTATTTATTTATTTGACATGTGTTTGCCGGGGTAGTCTGACTGGGTCTACAGAACCCATTTTCAGCAGATGCCTGGGGAGAAAAGGTCCACATACAGTACAATACAATATAATCCAATCCAATACAAATTATATTAGAAATACTAAAGAACAAACTATGTTAGAAGATGTTGCAATATATTACTACACATCTGGACAATTCTATAGAGTTAAAACATTATAGACAATAATAGTCACTCTCACCACACGATGTAGACAGTGTCCAAAAAATAGCACATAGGTAGTGCAATGCGTGACATTGACTGTTATAATACATGAAAAAAAGAATGTTAGTTTCAGTTAGGAAAGCAGCAGTCAGAAAATTAGTAATGCAGATAGGTAGTGAGAGAGAGTTAAGAGGAATAGAAGCAATACAGTCTGAGCAGTAGCTTAAGGATATGGGATAGAAACAGAGAAGGAGCTAGAAGAGCCTTAGGATCTTGTAGTCTGTGAGGGATCAAAATATGACAGAAGAGGACAATGAGGCTAGTGTGGAAGAAGAGGAAGACCTAAGCATTAGGCAGGCTTTATGCAGGAGCATTGCCATGTATTTTTGAGATGATTTTTTAAAGAGGCTTTGAAATGGGTTAGGCCAGACATAGACCTGGCAGCTAGAGGTAGTGAATTCCAAAATATAGAGACAGAGTAGGAATACAGAGAGTGACCTGGTTTTCTTGTAGGTTTTGAGATAGCTTAGAGATTTTTGCCTTCTGATCATAGGGATCGATTTGGTGTGTAAGGCTCGACTAGATTAGCTAGTGCAGGGTAGGCGGTAGGCTTGAAAATAAGGTTGTACAAGGTGGATAGATGAATAAAGCCAAGTCAGTTGGGGGAGTTCAAGCCAATTTAATTCTAGGAGTGGTTTACAGTGGTGTGTGTGATATTTAGAGTTTGTGGCAAACTTTGCAACTTTGTTGTAGTACTGTTCCATCTTGCTTAGGGTAGAAATTTGTAAGTTAGTTTGGATAGGGGCACCGTAAAGAAGGGAAGGAAGTAAACATGTTTTTGTAAGGGTAGTTTTGGTTGCTGCAGTAAAGAAATGTTTGTTTCTATGTAAGAGTCCCAGTGTTTAATGAGTTTTCTTTATATTTTGCTGTATATGGGGGTCAAATGAAAGTTTATTGTCAATGATAGTGCCTAGAAGTTTGATTTCTTGCACTATATTGTGTTATCAAATGCAAGGATGTTGAAATGATCAGTGACAGGTAGGTGTTTTGGGGATGAAAGAGTACTATTGTTACCTTTTTAGGATTAAGAAAGAGTTAGGCATTTCTTAGCCAGGATTCAACTGCAGTAAAGTATTGTTGAGTTTTTGAAAGTAGTTCTGGTAGTGATTGAGCAGTACAGATTATGGTGGAATCATCAGTGTATTGAATGAGGGTCACAGGGTGAGAGGCAGTGTGAAGGTTGTTTGTGAAAATGTTAAAGAGTAGGGGTCTTAGGATGGAGCCTTGCGGGACTCTAGTAGGGTTGTGGAGAAAGGGTGAGAGTTCATTGGGCCATTTGTCTGCTTGTTTACGATTTTTGAGGTAGGTCTAAAACCATTTTACTGTGTTGTGTGAAAAGCCTAAGTTAGACAGTGTGTTCAAAAGTAAGGGCTGAGGCACTGTGTCAAAGGCCTTGGAGAGACCAATGAATACTGAGACTGTATAGCATCCTGCATCTCTGGCCTTGTTCATGGTGTCTGTAAAAGATAATAGGGCTGTAGCTGTGCTGTGGCTAGGTTGGAAGCCATGTTGGGTTTTGGTTCAAAGGTTGTTTTGCAATAGATATTGCATTGCGTACTGATGGATACCTCTCTCGAATTTTGGATATGGGTGACAAGATGGATATAGGATGGAAATTGGATGGCTCAAAAGAGTTTCCTCCTTTGTGGATGGGGGTGATGTGAGATTGTTTCCATATGGTAGATACATCTGATTCAGACAAAGACCTACTTATAAGGATACTGATTGGGTATGTGACTGAGTTAGCAGTGAGTTTGTGGTAGTGTGGTGGAAGATTGTCAGCTGAGGTAGAGCGGGGTTTTAGTTTTTGTAGCAGTTGCTTAATGGTGTCAGTGGGTATGGGCTGAAATGAGAATGGGATGTGCATGACATTTTGTTGAGTAGGGGGGATAATAATGACATGGTTATAAGTAGTTGATGGTTTGGGGTTGGAGTCTGAATAAGTTGAAGGTGGGGGGTCCAGCATTAGAGGTGTTAGCTGGTCCAAAATTGATTTTATGAAGTGCTTGTTAAAGTTTTCAGCTATTTGTGGTGGAGGGGTATCAGGTGATAGGGTGTGCTCTCCATTTCTTCCAGGGTAAAGTAGAGAATATATGGAGTGCCAAAATTTACTGGGGTTGATTGTATGCTGGAACTGAAGCTGGGAATAATATGACTTCTTATCTCTGTTTATTACTTTTAATAAAGAAAATAAGCCAGCAACTGGTGGAAATTACGGTATGGTAGTTTATTAAGCTACCAAAGGTGCATATAACTCACAAACATACCGGTTTCGGCCCAAATTCAATATGGCCTTCTTCAGTGTGTAAATTTAGAGTTCACTATGCAATTTTTTAAATACACATCAGAAAAATCTGATTGGTTGAATGTAACAAGCTCATAAATATTAATCAATTGTAAACATACATACAAAAATCAAATACAAATATGTTAATCAAATAAAGCATATCAAAATGTCATATCAAAACAGAATAATTATATATGTAATGTATGCAATATGATATAATATAGTATGTTAGATCAGATATATTTATAAATATTCATTCAAACCTGGACTAAATAGTGCACCAAGTTTGGTAATCCATTTCTTTTCTTTCATGTCTAGTTTTCTATGCCAACCACATTTATTGGTTCTATCACCAATAATTTTATCAATAACTGAAATGAAATTTGGCATTATGTACAAGTGTGTGTTTGTATAATGCGTTGGATGATTTTTTACATCTAATGTCACTCAAATGTTCGGACACCCGTAGTTTCACTGATCGAGAGGTTTGCCCAACATAAAATGAGTGACAGGTACAGCTGGCCATATAGATGGCCCAATCAGTATTGCAATTGGCAAAGAATTGAATATCAAACACTTTGCTACTATTTCTACTTGTGAATTCTTTGGTTTTAATCATATGTTTACAGTTCACACAGTGACCACAAGGAAAAGAGCCAATGAGTTTATCCCCCAAAATAGTTGTTTGATAAGCCTGTGTTAAGGAGGATTCAAAGTGATGCTTGTAATGATTGAAATACCCTGCCAAGTTCTTTCCTTTACGAAAGGAAAATGAACATTTGTTGGGGATGATGGTCTTGATTTTAGCATCTGCATCTAATATGTTCCAATTGTCTCTTATAATCTGAATAAAGTTCTTAGTGTTTCTCCCGTATGTGGTTGTAAAACGCACTGTGTTGGTCTTGACTGGTTTCTTTTATATTTCAAAAGGTCTGATCTGTTTATACCTGAGGCCTATATGCCATTGTAACATATCCTGATTCATAACCCCTATCCTGAAATCTATTACACAAATCCTGAGCATGGTGACCAAAACTCATATTGTCAGAACAATTACATCTGATTCTAATAAATTGAGACTTGGGAATATTTCTGGCGATATGTTTTGGATGAAAGCTGGAGGCATGGAGTATAGTGTTGTATTGGGGGAATTTTCTAAATACTTCTGTTTTTAAAGTATTATCCATATTTCTTGTGATCAAAACGTCCAAAAATGTTATAAATTTTTGATCATATGTAATGGTAAATTGTATCCCCCACTTATTATCATTCAAATAATCCATAAATTCTTGAAGAGATGAAACATCTGATCTCCATACCATCCAGCAATCATCCAAATATCTTCGCCAGATGTCGATGTCAGGTAAAAACCAATTATGAGTGTCATCATATATCATAATTTCTTCCATATAAGCCATGAATAGATCAGCATAAATAGGGGCAAATGAAGCCCCCATTGCTGTTCCTCTGATCTGCAGAAAGCATTCATCATTATAGAAAAAGACATTTTTGGTCAACACATGCTCAGTTAGGTTCAATAATAGAGTATTAAATCCTGGTTGGTACATGTTTGATCGTTGAAGCCAAAATTCAATTGCATCTAGTCCCGCCCACTGGGGATATATAGTTTTTCCTTTTGGGAGTGGGGGAATCAATGGTGGACTGTGTCTCCGTATCTGTGCCTGATGAGTTGTCATAGTCGGTTGATTCATTGTTACTTCCTCGTCCCTTAAGTATGGAACGAGGACGTTTCCTTTTTGGATTAGGTGTATATTTATTTTTGTTTTGTCCCTCCTGAAATCTGACATGTCTTACATTTTTGAAAGGATAAGGGAGGGGCAGTGGTGGTGTTAGATTGGATTCAGTATGATATGGAAGCACATAAACAATTAGATGATGTGCGATATTATACAAAAATGCCACTGGACCCTACTCCTGTATTTAAAAAAGAAATAGATGATTTCTTACATTTTGCTTATGATAATGATATTATATCAATGAAAACATTAAACCATTTAACTATCTCTGACCCCATTAAACCATACATCTATTTTCTACCAAAAATACACAAAGACCTCTTGCATCCACCTGGGAGGCCCATTGTATCGGGAATCGGTTCATTGACTGAGCCATTATCTGATTTTCTAACCATGTATTTGAAGCCTTTATTAAAACTAGTAAGGTCAAGAATACAGGACACTACTGAATTCTTGGGCATTATCAATGACATGCAGCTAGATACAGATTGGATACTTTGCACATTAGATGTATGTTCCTTATACACCAACATCCCACATTGGGCGGGACTAGATGCAATTGAATTTTGGCTTCAACGATCAAACATGTACCAACCAGGATTTAATACTCTATTATTGAACCTAACTGAGCATGTGTTGACCAAAAATGTCTTTTTCTATAATGATGAATGCTTTCTGCAGATCAGAGGAACAGCAATGGGGGCTTCATTTGCCCCTATTTATGCTGATCTATTCATGGCTTATATGGAAGAAATTATGATATATGATGACACTCATAATTGGTTTTTACCTGACATCGACATCTGGCGAAGATATTTGGATGATTGCTGGATGGTATGGAGATCAGATGTTTCATCTCTTCAAGAATTTATGGATTATTTGAATGATAATAAGTGGGGGATACAATTTACCATTACATATGATCAAAAATTTATAACATTTTTGGACGTTTTGATCACAAGAAATATGGATAATACTTTAAAAACAGAAGTATTTAGAAAATTCCCCCAATACAACACTATACTCCATGCCTCCAGCTTTCATCCAAAACATATCGCCAGAAATATTCCCAAGTCTCAATTTATTAGAATCAGACGTAATTGTTCTGACAATATGAGTTTTGGTCACCATGCTCAGGATTTGTGTAATAGATTTCAGGATAGGGGTTATGAATCAGGATATGTTACAATGGCATATAGGCACGCCTCAGGTATAAACAGATCAGACCTTTTGAAATATAAAAAGAAACCAGTCAAGACCAACACAGTGCGTTTTACAACCACATACGGGAGAAACACTAAGAACTTTATTCAGATTATAAGAGACAATTGGAACATATTAGATGCAGATGCTAAAATCAAGACCATCATCCCCAACAAATGTTCATTTTCCTTTCGTAAAGGAAAGAACTTGGCAGGGTATTTCAATCATTACAAGCATCACTTTGAATCCTCCCACTTATCAAACAACTATTTTGGGGGATAAACTCATTGGCTCTTTTCCTTGTGGTCACTGTGTGAACTGTAAACATATGATTAAAACCAAAGAATTCACAAGTAGAAATAGTAGCAAAGTGTTTGATATTCAATTCTTTGCCAATTGCAATACTGATTGGGCCATCTATATGGCCAGCTGTACCTGTCACTCATTTTATGTTGGGCAAACCTCTCGATCAGTGAAACTACGGGTGTCCGAACATTTGAGTGACATTAGATGTAAAAAATCATCCAACGCATTATACAAACACACACTTGTACATAATAATGCCAAATTTCATTTCACAGTTATTGATAAAATTATTGGTGATAGAACCAATAAATGTGGTTGGCATAGAAAACTAGACATGAAAGAAAAGAAATGGATTACCAAACTTGGTGCACTATTTAGTCCAGGTTTGAATGAATATTTATAAATATATCTGATCTAACATACTATATTATATCATATTGCATACATTACATATATAATTATTCTGTTTTGATATGACATTTTGATATGCTTTATTTGATTAACATATTTGTATTTGATTTTTGTATGTATGTTTACAATTGATTAATATTTATGAGCTTGTTACATTCAACCAATCAGATTTCTGATGTGTATTTAAAAATGGCATAGTGAACTCGAAATTAACACAGTGAAGAAGGCCGTATTGAATTTGGGGAAAAACGGTATGTTTGAGTTATATGCACCTTTAGCAATAAACTACCATACCGTAATTTCCACCAGTTGCTGGCTTATTTTCTTTATTTGATACTTCCTGTTGCCGTGCAACTCCTTACGCGCAGGGGACATTTTTTCTGTTTATTACTTTTGTCATTTTGTTGCATAGTGTTTTGAAATTAACATGATTTTGTTCATTTTTGTTTTGTTTCCAGGTTGACCAGGCTAGGTCCCTTTGCTTCATTAGGTCTTTACATTCCTTAGTGAGCCATGGTGCTGAGTTCTTTTTGATTATTTTTATACAAATGTGAGCTAGTGTATTAAGTATGTGAAGGAAAGTGTTATTAAAGTATAGTACAGCATCATTAAGGGCTAGTTGTTTAAGGGGTGTCCAGTCTATTTCATGTAGGAGACTGCTGAATTTATGCTAACACAAATTAGTTGAGTTCCTAACTGATTTTATAGTGTGTACTCTTATGTGTTGGGAGTTTGTTCTAAGGGAGTAAGCTGGTAGATGATCACTAAGGGAGCTAGACATCATAGTGGAAGAGGGGTAATTGGCAGGGTGGGATGCTAGGATCCAGTCTAGAATGGATTGTCAGGTAAGATCTTTACTGTATCTTGTTGGAGTATTGATAAACTGAGAAAAAACATACAGATTTATATTATTTGTGGGGGAGTTGGTAGCTATGGTTTGACATATATTTGTCTCCTAAGATTATTGTTTTGAGGTTTATTGTTTAGGATGGCCAGGATAACATATTTTCCAACACTGGTATATTGTTACCTTGTGAGATTTATATATATATATATATATATATATATATATATATATATATATATATATATATATATATATATATATATTACTATTAAACAAATTCTTTTTGATATGTTGAGGTTCAAAAAAAAGATTAATACCTCATCAGTGGAAAAGATGGGTATATTACTGGTGTAAGGTGTGATGCTGAGCGTAGAGGGATATAGAAGTGCTATCCCTCCCAATTTTTTTTGGATCTATCTCTTCTGGTTATTGCAATGTTTGGAGGCTTACTTCTGAGTCTTTTACATTGGAGTGTAGCCATGTTTCGGTAAGGGCTAGTATGTCAGGTTTATTTTGATCAATCCAGGCATGCAGTGGGGCTATCTTATGACATATACTTCTAAGGTTCAATTTAAGTATGTTTAAATCTTTGGGGTTACTCTTGTGGTTAGGATTAGAGGTTGGGCCAGGGTTAGGATGTATGTCTTGAGATTTGAGTAGATAGATAATGAGGAATGAGCACCATGGGAAGTGTTTTTTATTCCTAGGTCATGGTACTGGTGTCAAGTCTGGTTTCATAGGAGGTGAGGAGGCCAATTTGTGGCTTTAATAATATGGGAGGGTATATGGGAAAAGCTGGGAGGAGATATGTGAGAAGCTGTGTTGTTTATTGGTGAGAGAGTTGGAGGAGGTTGTTGGTGTGTATTCCTGTGTGTGGGGTATGCGAGGATATACATGTAGTGAGGTTGAGAATTAAGAGTTAAGAGGCTTGGCAGGTTAGGACGAGCATGTCAAATGTGATAGTTGGTGGAAAAATAGTAAAAGTGGTATTTGCGTGTTTGAATGTAATATCAGGTGTAAATAGAGATTATGTTATCATGTGATATGTGTACAGTTGAAGGTAAGGTTGGAAATGTTTTGACTTCAGAGTAGGCTTTGACAATGTGGTTAGGTGTTTTGCCTTGCAGTTTGTGATAAGGAGGGGTGGGGGAGATGTGATTGGTCAGTAGTAAAATTATGATGTAATGTTAGTTTGTGTGTATAGTAGAAGAGAAGGTGGTAAGCCTGGAGTTAATGTAAAATAAAATCAACCTATGAACCTATAACCCTGGGATCTCTTCTGTGTCCCTGCTTGACAGAGGTACAGTAAACTAACCTTAAAAGGGCTACCTTCTGTGACCTACTATACAGAGGCACAGTCAACTAATCTAAAAGGGTGGCGAAAGCCAAACACACTCTGGCTAGGCTTATAAATGCCCTAGGGCAGATAGCCTACTATCAACCTATGAACCTAAATAGTTTGAGGTGGTGATTGCACTGTGATGGTAAAGTAGAGAAAGATGCAAAGAATTATAGTAGAGGGGATGAGAATTCAAGGAGACGGATGTAAGGGAGAGCAGATAAGTTTGGCTAAATAAAAGAAAGTAAGGTGTGAATGAAATGTGGGTGTGGACAAGGTAGAGTTGTATTTAATTGGATCATAAGAATGAGGTTGAGTGGTTTGCTTAGGATAAGAGTAGAGATGCTGGAGTGGGTGGGATATAGAGGAAGGGCAGGAGAGTGGAGTGAGCGAAGATAATGGAGTGGGAAGAACCCCCCAAGATCGTTTACCACCATAAACAATCTCTATCCAATCATCTGTTAACTGGAAAATCCTAAAAAAATCTCCCATTAGATGATGCTGTAAATGAATTCCATATAACTTTCCTAAATATCTTAAATAGCTTTGCACCTCGTAGAAGGAAAGACTAACAAAGTTGCTAAATTTGCAGCACATACCCGTTTCAGAATCTACCACTGTATAACACTGAAAAGACTAAATTGGTTAGAACTGCCACATAAACTAACATATATACAACTTCTTACCACCTATAAAATTATCCAGTATCCATCTGCCTATCCACGACTTAAAAACAATCTAAACAATTATGTTCCTCATCGGTCATTGCGATCCACTGACCAAAAACTCCTGTTTTTCTACAAACCTAGTAAATCTGCTGGTCATTGTGTGTACTACTACTACAAGGTCACTACTGTTTGGAACTCCTTACCTATATCCATTAGGTCTATACCATCCCTCCTATCTTTCAAAACCACTCTGAAAGACTTCCTAGCTAAAATCTGGCTCTGTTCTTGCTCAAAACCTGGATAGACTGAATCCCTAAATGTGAACTAGTACCTTTTCATTCCATATACCTCTTTACTCTCCCTTCTACATTTACTTCCATACGGCTATCTAATTCTCTTCCCTGACATTCTCTCTAAATATTCCATAAGCCTATTTTCCCCTCACTTCATATTGCAATTGCTATTTGTATTAGACTCATTTACTTTTAATTTCTCTATAAACTGTCTACAATTTCTCTAAATATTAAATGATAGTATTGATTCTTCACTAATGCTTTATGTCTAATTTGTTATAATTATTTAAACTGCAGATGTTTTTGTTTTATTTTTGAAAATTGTAAAATTATTGCTATTTTAAATTTTTAAATGTTTTGAAATGGATTTACTTCTAAACATCAAACCTCATATAACCAAACTTCATTTCCGTGAGACAAAAATAGTGAAAGCTGAAATATCTGAACAGCAAATTTTTCCCAGGGTAAGTAAATATTTGCTCAACATGCCCTTTTCTCCATTGTAGTGAGATCCTGGAGTTGGTATATATATATATATATATATATATATATATATATATATATATATATATATATATATATATAGTTGGGGTGGTGTGGGGGATGTAACCCCCACCTAAGTGAGTTTTACTTACTTTGGTCTGTGGTTCATGCAAGTTTAGGCAAGTGTTTACTTACCCTGGGAAAAATTCGCTATTTGAGTATTTCAGTTTTCGCTATTTTCTTCTCGCAGAAATTAAGTTCGGTTATACAATGTTTCATGTTTAGAAGTAGATCCTTTGTAATAATTTCCAGATTTTTTTCCCAGGGCCTCTGCTAAAAATGAGCTTCTACCCAGTCTGACTTTCCCGGTAATCAAATGTCAATAATAAAAAAGTAAATAAATAAATCAAATAGTGCAGTTTGGTTATCTACAAAGAGTAAAACCAAAGACTTCCTAACCAGGATAGAGAAAAAGCATGGAAAGAATGACAAAATATAAAACACTTCAATATCTCAAAAACTGCAGAAGGTTCTGCAACCATACTTAAAAGCAAATAAATGAAGACAAAAAATATACTATAACAAAATTCATAAGAATAGTAAACATATCCCTAAAAATTTGGTCAGCCACTAAAAAAGTCTTACATACTGGCCAAAAATTCAACACTGACCCCTCTCCCAATAACTCGTCACTTTATTATTTTATTTTATTTTACATTTGTTAACCGGGGGTGTCTGACTGAGCCAAAAAGGTCCTTTCTCAGCAGAGGCCAGGGGAAAAAAGCTTCACATAGAAAAATTACAGATAAATTTAGTTATTTAGACATGATCAGTATACACACAAATTACAAAAGACATGTTTTTACAGTGGTATGCAGCACATCAACAGTTACAGTGGAGAGAACAAAAAAAAAAACATTAATTTAAAAATAAAGGTAATTAATAGGTTTGTGGTGTATAGCTGAAATTTGGAACATAGGCAGAATACATACATAGTACACAGGTACAGTACATACATTCTATATTAGCCAGTGTTTGTGAGTAAGAGTGAAAACTATTATCAAGTATTCTAGGTTTAGTATGTGTACCTTATCCGCTTTCACTAGCTGGGGAGCAATCATGGCACTGCCAACTTTGCTTGAGATGTTGCCTGATGAGGTCTTTAAAGGAGGCTTTGGATGATGTGTTTTGAATGCTAGTGGGGACAGAGTACATTTGTTAGCCACTGAACTATTATATAGTGCATCTCCAAAACTATTGTAGCTGTTGGTGACTTCTAGTAGTAATTTGCTTGATGATCTAAGAGGCCTTTTGGCTGAGTGATGTTGCACTAGGTTTTTGAGGGAAGGACACTTATTAGGGAAGTAATAGATCAAATGACAGTGACAGAGCTGATTGTAGGTTAGGAGGTTGGGCAGTTCAAGCCAGTGGAGCTGTCTCAAAGCAGTACAGTGATGAGTTCTATATGTGCAATGTGCAGCAAAGCGGGCAATTCTGTTATAGCAGGCTTCTATTTTGCTTAGTTCAGTTTTGTTGAGATTAGTCAGAATGGGAGATGCATAGAGTAGGGTGGATAAAAGATAGGAGCGAGCAATGGCTGATCTTGTGCTGTTGGTAAGAAAGGGGTTGACTTGAAACTGCAATAAAATTAAATCCTTATTTTACAGATACTGTAGTGTTCTTAACCAAGGATTCTCCATCATCTAATCCTAACCCTGCCCAGCAGCCATGTATCACCACATCCACTTTCACCTTCAGACCTGTGCCCACATCCTATATAAAACTACTCTTAAACAAACTCAAAACATGCTCTACTTCAGCTGATGACCTTCCAAATGAGTACCTTAAAATAGCAGCTAATAGTGTTGCCTATCCTGTATCAATCCTTATAAATAGGCCAGTTCAGGAATCCCAAATTTCCTCTTTCTAGGAAAAAAGTCTCACATGATCCTTCTGCACAAATGAGGAAATGCAACAAACATCACTTACTTTAGGCCTATAGGAATCTTAACCCCCTCTCCAAAATACTTGAAAAATGTATTCAAAAACTATCTCCTGCAGGAAAAATTTCTATCCCCAACACAACATGGCTTCCATCGCTTCCATAGTACTAACACTGCACTTTTAACAATTACAGATACTGTCAATAAAGCCAGAAATGACATCAAGCTAGTCTCCTCCTAATTTCTAGACTTGTACAAAGTTTTTGCCACAGTTTGTCAAAGCAAACCTCTACTTTCAAATGTCCTCACTAGGTCTATCTCAGCCTACCCTTCTATGGCTGACAAGCTACTTGTCCAATAGGTATCAGTGAGTAAAATAACACTCCACCCTCTCTATATACCTCACAGTCACCAATGGTATACCACAAGGCTCTAATCCTTAGCTTTTTTTCCTCTGCAATATTCTCACCAACACCCTCTACACATTCACATAAGAGGATTCCCTAATACAATATGCAGATGGTGCCACACTCATGTGCACATCAGACTACCTGGCACATCTCCAAAAAAAGTACTCATGAAGCTTTAACAGCCACTGAAACATTACTTTGTAAATCTCAACTCATACTCAACCCCCCAAAAAAAAAGAATTTCCCCAAATCCCTCTCTCATGAAAAACTAAATTTAAAATACTCTCTGTTAGCAAGACAATGACTGAAGTCACTTCTCATAGCAAATTATTAAGGATAATAGTGGATGTTAATTTTAAATTCAACCAGCATATACAAAATTGCATAACAAAACTTACCAAAAACTAGGGATGCTTTACAGATCCAAAAACGTCTCACCAATACAACTAAAACTGTACTTACCACTACTTATCCCATCCCCTCACTATTTTATGGCACTCCCATCCTTACTAACCTTCAGACATTACAAAAAGCAAAACTTGAACAATGCTATAATAAAGTTGCTAAATTTGCAGCAAATACCCCTTTTAGAATTCACCACCATATAGCACTAAAAGACTAAATTGGTTAGAACTACCCCATCAACTAACACTATACACAGCTTCTTACCACCTATAAAATTATCCAGCATCCATCTGCTTGTCCAACATTAAATACCATTTTACACAGCTATGTTCCCATCCAGTCATTATGATCCAGTGACCAAAAACTTCTCTGTCCAGAAACCTATGAAAATTGCTGGGCATGATCTGTACTCGTATCATACTGCTAAGGCTTAGAACTCCTTACCCATATCCCTCAGGTTAATACCCTTCCTCCATTGCTTTAAACCCTTCTAAAAGATTTCCCAGCCAAAATATGTTCCTGCTCAATCCCAGGATATATCTAAATATGAACAAGCACCTGTATAGACCCTCTACTTCCTTAATCACCCTTCTTTACTCACTTCCTAACTTCAATGATTTTTTTCTCCCCTGCCTCTGTCTAATTATGACATAACCCTGTTTTTTCTCTCTCACTTCACATTACAATTCTTGTTTGTATTATACTAACTTACCTTTATTTTTTTCTAAACTGGCTAAAGCTTTTCTAAATATTAAAATATTTTCATAGAAGTTGTATCTGTTTTAAGCAGTGTTTTTGCATCATATCTAATTTGGTATAATTATTTAAACTGTAGATGTTTTTATATTATTTTTGAAGCTTGTAAAATTTTTGTTCTTAAAATTTTTTTTAATACTTTGGAGCTTTTCTCCCGGGGCCTCCACTGAAAATGGGCACCTACCCAGTCAGACTTTCCAGTATTCAAATGTCAGTAAATAAATGAATAAGTGGTGTTGCTATAGGAAAGAACAGCAAAGAAAGAAGACTTAATAATCAATTGTGATGATGGAGACATTTGGATATGGACCAATCACCAGCCTGTGTTAGAAACGCTTACATGCTAAAGTGAATACGTTAAAAACAAAGCAATACAAAAAGAATGTAGTAAGAGCTACCACTTAAAAAAAAAAGCATGTTGAGGGTTCAAAACCAGAATGCTGACTGAGGTAAGGAAATAAACATTTACCCTAGTTTGGGGATGTTACAGTGAATAATGAAGGTTTGCAATAAGAAGAATCTTGTGGTTTACCACTGAAGACATGGACTGTAAGGATAAATACATACAGTACAATATAATAAAAATAGATTGTTGTTATGGTTTAGACCTCAACAACCTTTAAGAAGCTGTTTGTTTACACATGACTCTCTTCAGCATTGATTGAGGTCATTATATATCTCTTTAGACTAATAAATCTATTACTGTAAGACTTCTTTGTTTTCACTAATTGTGGCTGCTGTGTATGAATATACTACTATTAATTAAAACTTACTGCATTTTGTATCTAAATATACTTTGTAAACTTTGTAGCTTTGTTACACGTTATTCATATGTGTGGAGCTTTTGTCCCCAGGCCTCCACTGATAATGGACCTGTGTCCAGTGGAGTATCCTGATTAACAAATGTAAAATAAATAAAATAAATAAGTGTAGGAAGGCAGATTACTGAGAAAGATTGTGTTGAACCAGGATTTTGAGATACTTAATTAAGTCAATGTGTTCCATTCAAAAAGGAAATGAAATGATACCCTGGACCAGTGCTAACAGTGGAAAAGGTGACCAATAGGATGAAATAAGCCACATAAATCTGTAAATCACTTTGGGGAAGTGGGATAATAAGAATTAGGCTATCCACTCTGCAAATGAGCTAAGTTAAAAACTAGTTTCAATGCAAACTTAATGGGAGTAGGAAGGTGCAGAGAGTCATGTGGACAAAAAAGTCTAGTGAGACGCATGGAGGGTGGCTAGGTTGTAACTGCCCAACTGGAGGAAAAAATGTGGCTGTTCAAGTGCAAAGGCAAGCAAATAGAAAGAAACAATAAAGGTGTGACAGTGATTTATGGATCAGGTGCAAGCCACGTGTGTTATACCATATTTTAATCACACAGATTTTAATTAAGGAGCAGTAATTGTCCTGAAAGTTATTGTTATTTGGCCAGAGTATATTTGTATCACTTTAGCAATCAATAATTATATTTGTCCAGCTTTTTCAGATAAATGCTATAATTAACTACATCATATGGATGCTGTGGCCTCACACCAATACACATTCTGATTTCTCTTTCTGCAATCCTGTTAGATAGTTTACTTAACCTTTTTGCATGCCAGATACTATCTGACCTGTTTCAAATGTTAAAGATGGAAGAAAGCATCTTTATCTGAAGCTAAATAGGATTTTAGCTCAGTCAGACCTGAGAGTTTACTATTAACAATCAGAGCAGATATTTTATGTCCATGTGTTTTAAAAGCAAAAGTAGTAATATGAATATTGTACATAGCTAAATGTTTAGCTTGTTAAATATTAATTACCCTGTATCTGCCAGAGAGTGAGGTCTAAGGGATTACAAAAATAAGATTAAACGTTGACTGAGATTTCATCTAGGGAATGTTCTAGGTTGCCCTGTGGTTGTTGTGTTGAAATATGAAAAATCACTTCCCTACTAAATTTATGCTGACAGAAAACATACATCCTTATTTTTGATTAAAAAGGAGTATGACATTTTTCACAAATCTAATTGTAGTAAAGAGAGTGACTGCACTACAACATCAGAAACACACCTCAAAACTTGAAGCAAAGGACACCTTCTGAAACTGGGTGACAGCTCATAAATGATTTTACCAAATTACTAAAGAAAACTATCCTATTTTGATGCTGTAGTCTATATAATGAATATAGCAAGGGGTAGATTTGAATTTTCAAAACAACCCTTCCCATCAATGACAGTGGAAGATTAAAACATATATCCAAATTCAAAACCACAAAGAATATTAGAAGGTATCCTTTTTAATAAGATTAAAATTCAGACTTAAATAGGCATGCAAGTATTTAAGACCAGGTAGATCCTAACCAATTCAAAGATGTGAAATATCATCATTCCTTGAGTGTTGAGGCAAAGATATAAATTGCAGTCAGATTGCTCTCTCTCCCTCTCCCTCTGTCTCTCTCTATATATGTGTGTGTATGTGTGTGTGTGTGTGCATATATACATACATACATTTCTCTCTCTCTCTCTCTATATATATATATATATATATATATATATATATATATAAGGAGCAGTAATTGTCCTAAAAGATATTGTTATTTGGTCAGAGTATATTTGTATCTGGGTATTTTTGTATATTTGTATATATGTATATGGGTCTACATTCTTTCAATGAAATTATGTTTCTCTGAATGTTAATTACCCAACTCCACTTCTCCAAAACTCCATTAATCTGAAAGCACGGATTGCCAAAATCCTTTCCCTGTCAAAGGAACTACTTGGCCACCATGGTAAAACACCCAAATGGACCAAAAGTTAATCCACCAACGTGATGAGCTTCATCCCCCCAACCCCTGACACCCCACATGCACCCTACTTGAATATACCAACCCCGAGATCGCACTACACTGAAGAAAGAGAAATGTTTACCATGGCGGCAAAGTAGTTCCTTTCACAGGGAAAGGATTTTGGCAGTCCATGCTTTTGGTTTAATGGAGTTTTGGAGAAGTGGAATCGGATAAGTAACATTTGGAGAAACGTAATTTTGTTGAAAGATAGTAGACCCATGTATATATACCCATGCATGTACTCACATGCACACACACACACACACACACACACACACACACACACACACACACACACACACACACACACACACACACACACACACACACACACACACACACACACACACACACACACACACACACACACACAGACTGCTGCAAGGCAATCCATTTGTAAATTAAAAGTGAGTAATATATTATCCACTTAAGCTAAAAGTTCAGTAAGGACATTTATTGCTGGTATTTTAATTCCCCTTCTCCAAGGTTCAATGATTTTAGAACTGAATTAAAGAAAGGGTGATAAAGATCTTCCATGTCTGATTCTGGAAACAAATGAGTTAGGCTGGAAAACGATAATAATTACCTCTAGCCTTAGCTGGTAGTAATGAATAAAGACATTTTTCCTATTATTAAAATGAGTGAGGTAGTCCATGACTTTGAAAGTACCTAACAAAAAGAAAGCATTCCTCTTTCAGTGTTTTAAACTAAAATCTCATGGACTCTGCCCCTGCTTTGCTTCAGCCAAGTTGTAGTACGCTGTAGGAATTTGATTAAATGGATTACAAACCTTAATGAGGCTATTTTTTCAGCTCTTTCATTCATCTTCCCCAAATGAACAGCAATGATTGAAGTATTTCTGGGTTTTATAATTGAGGCAGATTGGCCTTCATGATAAAGGAAGGGATAGATCCTCCTTGTTTTGGAATAACTGTCGTTGAAGCTTCCATTAAGGAAATATGTGAAAGGTGGTCAGCTGAAGTGTATTAGAAAAAAGGAACCAAGTATGGGGCAAAGTTTTCACTAAGCTCTTTTATATAGGATTGTTAGATAATCTAGATCACAGGTATGAAACAAGGTAATCACCAAGCTTTTGTATGTCCTGGCATTTAAGCTATCAGTACTAGGTAGTTTTCCCATATTCTAATGGCTGATTGTAGAAATATTTTCATCAGCTGAAATAGGTTAATATAGAAAGTCTGTATTTTCTTTGATAAAACTGGCAAATCTGAGTTTAGAAAGTGTTCCAAAACTCAATTTCCTGTAAAGATACATTAGGAAATTTGTGTGTAATGATTTGCAACAATGGTTATAATTGCACTTTTATTGAACTAAAATCTCTGCTGAATGTGTGTGTGTGTGTGTGTGTGTGTGTGTGTGTGTGTGTGTGTGTGTGTGTGTGTGTGTGTGTGTGTGTGTGTGTGTGTGTGTGTGTGTGTGTGTGTGTGTGTGTGTGTGTGTGTGTGTGTGTGTGTGTGTGTGTGTGTGTGTGTGTGTGTGTGTGTACATGTGTGTGTGTGTGTGTGTGTGTGTGTGTGTGTGTGTGTGCGTGTGTGTGTGTGTGCGCGTGTGTGTGCGTGTGATTGCATGTGTGTGTGTGTGGGGGGGGGGGGCTATGCTTTAAAAAGGAAAATAATGGTCCGTGCCTTCATATTGTTACAGTTTATTGAACATTGCACTGGAAATCTTTGCAAAATACTTGTATAAAGTTTTATATTTGACAACAATACATTCTAAATATTTTGTTTGAAGGACTTCATATTCATGTTCCCCAAAAAATGCTTGAGATTTGGGAGACAAATCATGTTCATCCTGTTCCTTTATCTCTTGTATTTCATGATCTAACAGCATTTCAGTTTCTGTATGAGGCTTCTCAGCTTGGAGTACAGCTAGACTTTTGCACTGTGTAGGTATGACTGCCTCCTGTTGTAATCATTTTGTTTTTTGAATCAATGTTAGAAGTATTAATGATGTTAGAAACATTTACAATCTTCAGACCAAAACACTGTAAAATATTTTCTACTTCAAAATTAAGAGAGAGCTTCACCATGTTGTGTCTCTCTCTATAATTACTAAATGGGATAATTCTAAAAGAACTCTGGAGCTATCAGGTAGTCATGTGAGATACATTTTGTAAGAATTTTAGATAAGTAAAATTCTACATTTAAGAAGAATCAGACTAGACTAAGCCATATATTATGGTGTTTTGAAAGTACACTGACTGTTAAGTTTCATGAAGAACTCACCAAGGATTCCTATGTGCAAAACCCTACTTAGTCATTAGAATTCCTCAACACCCTTAAAAGTATTTGCACTGTTTGGCACCATATCTATATCTCAGTCAAAAAATATATTGTAGTACCCTGTCAGAATTATGGAGTGACATCCAACTCCCTTTAGATAACTCTGATTAATTTATAAGGTAAAGAGGGCTTGTTTGACAACAGCGCAAACTAAAATTGTGGTTGCACTGCTGATTGACTCCTTAACACAAAAAGTTACTCCTATTCCTGTTCTGGTTATATTTCCTCTCCAGTTACAGGCATGCTCAAGAAACAGATTTGTTTCACTTCATCGACTTTTTAAATTATCAAAATTTGCATGGTTGAGACCATATGACGGACAATTTAAAATGTCGAAAAACATCTATAGAAAACAAATGACATTTTTCCAGGGGGGCATGTCTCCCCATACCCCCTTCTATTGATATATACTAACAATGAGATTGCACTACATTGGGGAAAAAGGTACATTCCATGGTTCCCACTGTAATATGATCTCAATGCAATGCTGTTGCTATTTGTTGATTTTTATAAATTTTAAATTGTCAATCATATGGTCTCGACCATGTGAATTTCAACAATTTAAAAATTTGATGAAGTGCACTAGACCACAAGAAACAGAGCTTTAACACAGATGGCTTGACTTTCTTCAGGAAAATAATGAAAGTACTTCCACATTGTCCACAACAATGTCCGTCTCTTGGAGAAATGATACTTTGATCAGCAAATAGCCAAGCTACAGTATCTTTTACTTCTCATTTAGGCTATTAAAACTACTGGATAGCAGTATATTGGAATTTATCCTTCATGTTACCAATATAAAGATCTTAGCAACTCTAGTAAACCTTAAATGACAATAAGTGGACACATTTCTCCCCATTTCCACCTCAGTATCCAAAACCCTTTTATAGGTTGAGAATTATAGCTAACAAAATGCCATATGAATAGTTAAATGAGTACTTTGAAGCCAGAACTCAGGGAAAATTGAAATGTCTCCAGTCCCAGAATACCACTAGTAATAACAGGAAGGACCCCTTCCAGGGACTTAACTGAAAAGATGAGAACAAAGCCAAACCTGGATGATCAAAGCTTCTCATTCATGTACTAGGCATCCTCTCACTAACAGCAGACCATTAGCCAAACGTTCTGTCTCTATGATCCACACTTCAGATTGCAACCAATCTTTATTAATGTGCTTATAAACTAATTAAAGGTAGAGAAAAAGCGGTATACATAAAAAAATATATAAACTCCATTTGATATTTAAATACAGTCAAGGAAAATAAATACGATCATATGGTAATGTAGAAAGGTGAATATTTAGGGACCTCTTAAATTAGCCAAAGTGAGTGAGTGAGTTTCTGACCCACTATAAGAGACTGAGATAGTCACCCACAGAGAGGTCTTGCAGACAGACAATTAGCAGTCTTCTTAAAAGTCAGATAATAAACATTAGTGATATTATACTACCTATAGACAGTGTATTTTGCTCTTCTACTAGGGCAGAACAAAAAAAAATATTTTTGTGTAGCAGAAGTTAAATGAAATAATTTTGCCTCATTGACAGAACTGTTACATGATAGTTGCAGTATCAAATGGATGCTATGAGGAGGACTCTTCAATAAGAAGGTTTCATTTATATGATGAATTTCATGTACCTACAGCATATGAGATTGCAGTCTGCATCATCTGAAGGGGTGGTGGGAGAAAGTACATCATGAATAAAGAGACCAAGGATCAATGGGTAACAAATTCACATCAAAATGACACAAAACAATGGTAATTAATAAATGTAACATTCTTTGACCACATAAAGTATGTAGTTAGTGTTGCAGCAAACCTTTAACAATTGCATTAATGTGCAAGAAGAAATAAGATACTATGACTTTGACTTCATGGCATACAAGAATGAAGCCTTGACTATGACCTAGAAGATAAGAGTGCTGGGATAGTTAGGGCAGGGAGGATAGGAGTGAACAACTACTGCCCCTTACTGAGGCAACAGAGATGTGGATGTGGCTTGCAACTTAAGAGAAGACACTTGCAGAGGGCAAATGATCTCATGCCCATGAATCATAGACCTGCTGAGCATAGACTATCCCTGTGCAAATGCACAGCATGGAAAAGTCAATGTCCAGAGGCACACTTTCTCCAACAAGCAGCAATGAGTGGAATCCAAAAGAACTGTCCCAGGCAAGGGTGGATATTTAAGGAGGAAGGTAGAATGCTTCAACAAACCTAAAAGTTGGCCTAGCCCTTACCATGCAACTCTCATCATAGGAGGAAGGAATGTGGTAAATAGGAACCCTAGACATGAACAAATGGATTATAGGACGTTTGCCTAGCCTGAAAAAGTCTGGAACTCACCCTCAACTGAACAAATGAACCAGCTGGTAAAAGAAAGTATAGTCAACGAGCAGATATGGCAGAGTAACAAATAAGAAAAAAACAGAAGAAATAAGAGAACATAGCAAAGATTAACAGATGAATCAAATTTGGGCCCATATGTCTGAGTAAGAATAACAGACCCAATTTTCGTAAAGGAGGTGAAGGGAAAATAAAGGAATATCATAAGTGCCAGTAGCAGTTGCATCTTCCTAAGGTCACATGGATTAGCCTTCATCTTTTAACCATAGTAGTTTCATATGGTATCTTTTGCTGTTGGAAAAAAAAATTAAACCAACAGAAAAGAAATTATGCAATTGAGATATATGCTGGCTAACTGTGGCTAATTTAAATTTTTGGGAACAGCAAAAGAGAATATAAGGGATCTAAAACTGGCTACTCCAATAATTAGGTACTGTTAATGATAGAATTCCACTGCATATAAAGGAATGGCCAACATGTCAGAAGGTTATGAGTGGAATGATGTTGCAGGTTACATCCACAGATAAACCAATCATACAGTGAAATGAGAGCTCTCTGTAACACCTCCACTGGATGTCACTGAGAGTTTATTAAAATTCAGGAAGTTGTGAAGATCAAAGGGGAACACAACCAGCCATCACATTTGACTGATGAACTGTTATCAGTATTCATTGCTACACTTATGATTTAACACGTAAGTAGCGATATAAATGCTGTAAATATTTGCAGCAGATAATACTATAAAAATGGTCACTTACAAAAATGAAGCACTAGCAGTCTATGTTTCTGTTGTACTTTTTGGACATTCCCTTCCCTCTCTGTAAACCTAAAACCCTCCTGCTCTATATTCCTAACTCCCTTCTTGCTCCCTACTCTTAGACTCCCTTCTCACTCCCCACCACTAAAACTTCCATGCAGCTCTCCAAATCTAAATCCCCCTCCCACTTCCTAAACATAAAATCTTCCCTTCCACTCCCTAAAGCTAACCCCTCTTCTTACCTTTGCCTGAATCTACACTCTCCTCCTCTCCCACTCCCTCAACATGGCTGCCACACGTACCTTGCTTGAACTTGAGTAATGTTTTTGGGTAAGGTGCAGCAGCTGCTTGCCTCAGCTCGTATTCTAGTTCAAGCAAGTGTCAGGCTACCCCAGCTACAAGATGCTCAATCCCTAGCTTTGAGTCGGTAGTCTGTGAGTGTTTGCGACTGGAGTGGTTAAATAACACCCAGTTTTGTAAATTGCTAAGGAATAGTTTTAATGCGGAGCCATTACAAAATGTTTGTAGTGGTTATCTTCAAGACATTGAGGGAAAGAAGATGCTAGTACATGCATTTTAAGAGATGTTGCACCATATAAATTTGAAAAGGTTATGTCAGCCTGGTAGTAATTCTAGATCAACAAAATGTTCTTGACAAGGTAAATCTATAAAAGTTAAAGAAGGTCTTAAAACAGTATCAGGTAGATAAGCATAAGCAGTAAATTAGTGTGAAATTAGTGTGAAAGCTGTATAAAGCTGAAAACTTGTGTGAATTATTATATCATGTGGAAATAAGAATGACTGATACGAATGCTGAATGCTTCAACATTGTCCCATCAGCCCACTGTTGTAGGTATTTTTCAGAGGTATATTGGAACAAATAATTGCTGTTAATTCTAGAATAAATGCAATGAGCATGCACAGATTACCTGGTTCGCTTTGAAAAGCAAAAGTTAATAGTGGGGAGGATTGCATGGAATACAGAGGGAGGAAAAGGAAAAGAAAGCAGTAATAAACAGAAACAAAAGTGGGATGTTTTCTTTGAATAAAATTATATTACAGGAAATTCCTTTTTATTAAGATTTAGGTTTAGAGTGATTAATTTGGAAAATATAAACTGTATCTTGATTATTAGTAAAGCAGAATGCAATGCATTTAGACAGAAAGAGAGGATTCTAAGCAAAATGATATAAGATTTTGTAACTTTTATTTTGATAATTATAATGCATTTGCTGCAATAGTATGGATAAGACAAGCGTTAGACGTGGTTGTAAATACAGTGCTTTCTGATTTAACATCTGGACTGTATCCTATTAAAAGAGACATCCATTTGGAAATATAAAGGGAGGATTAGGTGACTTCTGGTAGCTTTCATAGCAATGACAACTTACTTGTGATGTTCTGAGGCATCTCTCATTACTCAGTTGTTTACACTGTTTGTCTGACATAGATAGTTTGATTTGTTTGTTTATTTATTTATTTATTCATTCATTCATTTATTTATTAATTTGTTTGTTTTTCTGATATGATATATATATATATATATATAGACTAGCCCAAAGATCATTTTCAGTCATATGGGGGATGCAAGGCAAAAACAGGGTACACTGCATTTTTAAACACAACTGCTTGATGTTTAATGCATGCAAAAACACTAATATCAAGATCTACACAGGTTATGAATCAAAAAGAATTTATTATATTGCTTACAAATAATTGCTGGCGAATAAAGGTACATAAATATTAAAAAGGCTGCACTTAGTCTCGTACAGACTGCTGGAAGATGATCTATGCCTATCCTATAAGGCATCCTCTAATCCCACATTGATGGATTTCTTGCACATCAGAAAACAAAAAGCATCAGAAATACCCACTCTATGGACCTAAACCTGACCTGTGACATAAACAGGACATGCTGGATGGACATGTATGAGTCTCTTTCCCCGTCTATGGAACAGACTTCAAATCCATATGAAGCAAAGCTCATCTCTAACCCTTTTCTAACTTAGCTAAGACCAGTGATGGAAAATTGTAAACTGACTCCTGGTTTAGCACCTATGTCCCCTAACAGACAGAGTTAGACTGTGAACACTTGATGTGTACAAGCCCATATCACAAATGGAAAATTCTTTGGAGTATTGACACATCAGCAATATTTTGATAATTATGGAGTAAGTTTGTTTAAGTTTAAAATGTTTTTTGAGCTAATAGCCTAGTAACCACCTATGAATATATCATGTTCTAGACAGGGTACATATTGCACCTATGAACATATCATGTTGTAGACTGGGTACATATTGCACCTATGAACATATCATGTTCTAGACAGGGTAGATATTGAATTATAGCTGTTTAACACTAAGGAGTCATGTTTAAACTCCAATCAACAAAGATTGATGCTGTGTGCAGGGCCATATCTCTAGAGCATTTAAACTCATATAGTGAGTGTAGATAATCTCATTGTTTCATGTAAAAAAAACAGCTAGAATATATTCATTATACTTTTTGTCTATAAGCCGGTACCATCAGGCAGGGAAAAGTCCTTTCCTTAAGGATTAGATTAGGCCTCATGGAGGTTTAATGAGGGCAAAAGCACCATTTTCATTTGATTGAGCCTTACACATTTCAAAAATGTGATTTGTCTTAGGGAGCACCAGGTCTAATCAATTTGAAATTATTATATGCTCATCTACAAATACACAGACGGCTTTCATCTTATTAGGTATTATATCCAAAATTGCCCTGATCCAATATGACAAGACTTCTACAGCTAATAGAAATAAGCTGGGGGGGTAGGCACACCTGCCATATTCTTATTCCCAACATCAATACTGTTAATTGTTAAACTGACCCTACAGTGTACTATGGCTCTGATCTATCCTCAGAATCTTTCAACAATCCCCATATCCACTAATCCATCCACATCCCCTTTTTCCCATTTTTGCACATGGGGTCAGGGTATCACTTCAAAAGAGGCAATTATCTAGAGCCAAGGTTTTCACTGCTGGGTGGCTATCCCTGTTGCAGTTTTTCTTCCACACCACAAACTTGCATGCTCATACACAACTATGGCTAGATTAGACTGTCCAGTCCACCTACTGCATGTCTTTGGAATGTGGGACGAAACCAGAGCACCCAGACTAAAACCGCACAAACTCAGAGTGGACAAGCAGATTCCACACAGAAGGCACCCCCACTGAAAACAAACCAGGGAACCTCTTGCTGTGAGGCAACAATGCTATCTGCTGTGCCACTGTGCCTCCCTAATATAGGCAATATCTCCCTAATATACTTGTATCTACTAATATCCTATATAAAAATACCTACTCTGCTGATTCAAATGTCATAAAGATTGTTCCTGCATTTTTCTAGTTCTTTCTGTGTGCCTCCTCCATGAATCAATCTAACTGCTACCTGCAACATTCTGAAGTATGTCCTTTACTAAAATCACTTACATTACATTGCACTATTTTAATTGCCTTTTTTTCGTAACTTCTATGTTAGAACCCCACTAAATTTTTGTGCAAATGTTAATTTAAAAAATTACTTAGATCCTTTGCATTTTGCCCCGGTTTTGATACAAGTATAACCCCAGCTCTAGTAAAAGAATGAGGTAGCACTTCTGACTCTGAGGCATTTTTCAGTACCAGTCATAAATGGGTCAGTATTTCCTTCCTCACATCCTAAAACTTTCACAATTAAAATCATCTTTCCTTACAGCTTACCCTTGTAGGTTTCTTCCATGCTGCTTTTATTTCCTTGGTTTTTACTTTGTATCTGTTTCCTGAATCTTCTTGTCTTTCAATTTTGTACCATATCAAACTATTCTAATCTGTTCTTTAGGAGACTGGTCCCTATAAAACTTCCATAATTTCTTTGATTCCTTCAATATTATGCACAGCTCTACTTTAAGGCCTTTGAACTTCTGTGATTAAACAGCTCTTCTTTTCTCATGACTTTGAGCTAATAATCATCCTAATGTTTCTCCCTTCACCAGCTGTCACTCCTCTTCACTATGCCTTGCTTACCTAATTTAATTTCCACCTCTCTGAGTTGCACTTTTAAAGAACTGAATTTTAAAATGTCTCCTTTAATTCCCTCCTGGTCATATTCATCTTTCTATTTTTTTTTTTGTAGGCACCCTAATTAATACTCCCAACAATGCAGTACAGCGTGTTCCACCCTTCACTGATATGCAAACACCTAATGCAAACTTAATTGCATCCCATGACTGCAAACTAACAGCACTGCCCACTGTCTCCCTATTGTAATTCTGCAAGTTGTAATTTTGAGACTCAGAACTGAAAAAAAAGTGAAAATGAAGTAAAACAGCAAATTCCCATGATCATTGTTTTCCTTTAAATATATTTTTTGTAGGGATAATCCCCCCAGTACCACATATATGGAGGTGTGAACCCTCCACCACCATGCCCATCTGCTGCTTATATACACTAACTCTGAAATTTCCGTACCTTGGAGGAAAAAGAATACTTTGAGAAATAGCTGTCTAGAATTTATATATATATATATATATATATATATATATATATATATATATATATATATATAACCCTTTATTTCTGCATCATCTTTCAAATGAGGTAATAAACTGAAGCCTCATCTGCTTGTATTGTAGATAGCTCAGGTGGATGTAAAGGATTCCAGGGCATCTATCAAAAAGAGTAAGGGAAGTTCCCCAAGGCCCTGGCCAAATTTCACCCAGTAGTATAAATACCTCATCAGGTTTCCCCTGAAAAGTTGCTACTAGTCTAGTGGGGCTAGCCCAGTCAACAAAGGATAAATAAAATAAAAAATAAATGAATATTCAGTCTCACTATTCAAAGACTCACTTCTGAGTCTGGGAAGTTAAAATAGTTATCCTACCCTACCCTCATTCAGCTTTTTACTAAGGACTTCTTTACATAATTGCTCAAACTCTCTTCTCTTGTCATAAAAAGCCCATTCCTTTGAACAACATGTGTATCCTAGTTCTTGTTATCCTGACTTATGCATCACCCATTCAGTATATGCACAGTCCAATAGCAGTCTTTCCTCAGTATCTATTTCTATAATACCCATTAGCTTTGCTACTCCCACTAAAATTCTATCCAACCTACTTCGCTGTAGTTTCTCATTGCTGTAGTAATTAAATATATTTATTCTGAATGTTCTTGTCTCCACATATCCACTCAACAATCGTCATTCTTTCTTTTCAGGGGGATTTATTTTGCCTTCTTGAATGGCTTCAGTTTGCCACATTAGTGGTCCAGCTGATTCCCTACCGAAAGCTTGAGACAGCAATTTCCAAGTCCCATAAGTCCAAGAAAAAAGTATGAAAATACAGGAGAAGAGCAAATATTGAAGACAGATCTTCTCCTTTACACTTGCTTTTCGCATGGTGGGCCACCCCTCAGCCCCCCATACCCCATAGCCCACTAAAGGATATTGTAGCAAGCAGTTTGCTACAATTTAAAACTGAAAGACATTTTTTTAACTAAAATCTGAGTGCTATAGCATTCCATGCAGGCAGGGTATAAACTGTAACAATTGTTTGCTATATTTTTTAGCAAGCAGTTTGATACAGTTTTAAGAGAGCAAAGATATTTTTTAACTAAAACCTGAGTGTTGTAGCATTCTGTGCACACAGGGTATAAACTGCAATGATTCTCTGTTATATTTGTTGGAAGCAGTTTGCTACAGTTTAAAAGAAGATTTTTTTTTTTTAAACTAAAACCTGAACACTGTACCATTCCGTACAGGCAGGGTATAAACTGTAGCAAATGTTTGCTACATTTGTCATGGAGCAGGGCACATAAACCAGACCTGAATGGCTCAGGCAAGAGTGGGTGTATGCCCTGTGTCTGGTCACCTGGTTGGTGTACCAGTAGAAGGAACAAACTTTTTTGTCTTGCTCTTCACTTTAAGAGCTGGTGGTGGTGCACTAGTTTGTGGGACCAGAGCAGGGCACTGCCTGTTCTCATCATCTCACAGAGCTTTTCGTACTTATATTTAAACATTCTCACTATTAATGTCTCATTACCTTATTTTACCTACTTTAATACTCTGTTCAAGTTTAAAGAATTTAATAACCCTAATTCCCCTTCATCTGCACTCATATACATCATACCTCTTTTCATTGGGCTTAATCTTGAAATATGAAAGAACACATGAGTTTACACAATATCTTTTTCATATTTTTCTGGGATCATATAAACATTTGATATGTATGCTACTTTTCCCATTAATACAGACTTTACCAGATAAACTTTTTTTCCTGAATGCTAATCTATGCATATTCTGTAGAAGACATATATCATTCATTTATTTTATCATAGCCTCCCATTGTATAAAAACTATATAATTTTCCCCAAATTTTATCCCTAGCAAAGACACTTCATTTATAAAAAATCTACACTCTCAATTATCACTCCATCACGGAAACCCTTTTTATCTTTATTCAAGGTTATTCCCATTCCCTTTAAACATCCATTCAGTCAAACCAACACTTCCTTCATCCATATTTTGTTCTTAGCAACTGCAGCTATATAATCTGCATATGTCAAAACAACTGGAATTGCCACATCCTTTTGCATCACATATGTAGCATCTTTCACTTTATAACCTACTCCACTCACTATCACATTCATTACCAGTGCAAACGATATTCAACTCTTGGGACATCCTTGCCGTATACCATGTTTCATTCATATTTCTTTACTCGGTCACCGATTCACTAATACTCTCGCTCTGTTATTTTGATATTTTGACATGTGACACTCCTAATTCTGTTGCCTATTCCATACTTCTCCATAACATAAGGAATCACAACCTACTGTATCAAATGCCTTGCTGATATTACCAACCATAAGTTTTATATTCTCCCCTTTTACTTCTAATATCATCCACAATTCCCCTCATAACTGATTACACCTGGACTTCCCTTCACTTTTTACTATATATACTTTCTTCCATAACATTCCTCATCTTTCCTTCCATTCTTCTCTGCATTGTTCTTATAAAAATATATAATCTGTGTTATTTAGAGTGATAGTTCTCCAATTTATTATTTTGTTCTTCTCATCTTTCTTCCATATATATTTTAATATGCAACTAAATAGCTCTTCATAAGCAAACCCTTCCTTCAGCCATACATACAGTACATTTACCAAATGCCATCTTTAGCGGTCCATTCATTTCTTATACGTTCTATGCCTTATACCATCTGGGCCCGATACTAAATCATCATTTACTTTCCTAAGTACCTCATCCAATTCATTAATAGTAATTTCTTTTTCAATTTCATCCTAACTCATTATGGATTTTTTTTTAACTTATTCTCCTTTTTATTGTTATACATGTTTTCTGCATGCTGTACTACAATACTCAGAATTTGTTCTTGTGTTCTTTTAACCTCTTCTTTTTACATTTTTCATTTCCCTTATTATACTAATATTTTCCTTTGATATTTTACCCAAATATGTCAATACCTCCTCCCCTCTGCTTTGTAAATAATATATCTGCCTAAACAGTAATGCCTTCATTTTTGTCTAGAGTTCTTTTATGTATTTCTTTTCCCCATATTGTAATACTCTTTTGTATTATTCCCTAAACTCTTTAATACATTTCTGTATATTTTCCCATACTTCACTTCCTTTCAAACATCACCTTGCTTAAAAAAGCAGTTATTTTTAAATTTGATCCACCATTCAGACCATTTTTTAGAAGTCCTTCAAGGTTGCATGGTCCTATAACTGCAACACCTCCTATAATTTCTCATTTATTCTATTTCCTTTCCTATTTTATTATACTCCTTTATTTCCATCACCTCCAACCATACTACTAAATGATCTGAAAAGCTCTGCACAACTGTAGCACTATCTGCTATCCCCAAACTTACAATAATTTAGAATAATCAATTTCAGGTCCAAGTGCTCTCTTCTATAATTCCATTGACTTTTCTTCCACACAGGTAGTTTACCACATTTTATATCTTCCTGTATTTTTTTTTACCTTTTTCCCTTTGTTTTTATGTTTTCCCCTTAAATCACAATTAAAGTCCCCTGCAATTAGAAGTTTCGTGTTAACCACCAGACAGTTAAATATATGATGAAACAGATTCTCACTTTCCTTACTAGTTATATGTGCATATAATGTTATAATTTTATAAACATGTTCTCTTCATTTCACAGCCCCAACAGTTAACCTTCTCATCCTTATTAATGTCACATCTAGTATTTTCACTGACTTTTACACACACACACACACACACACACACACACACATATATATATATATATATATATATATATATATATATATATATATATATATAATGTATATAAAACACAGCCAGTCCAGAACAGCATTCACTTCCTAAGTTACATTTTATATTTCCACCCCACAATTTTTCTGTTTGCAGTCTTTCGCACTTGTCAGGAATCTTGCATCCTTCAACAGACAATGTCACATTTAGCAGACCATTCCAGTATTACTGTCCTTCTTACAGTGTTAATGCTGTTCACATTTACTGAAAGTACTGTAAAATTGTTGCTTTTCATTCTTTTTAAATTTAGGGGAAATATTTTTACATTTTCATTTTCTTAATTTTCCTCTTTCCCAATTGAATATTTTTCATGCATGTCTGTACAAAATCCATGATACTCTGAATCAGATTTTTCACTGGCTAGAACTTCAAAAAATATTAGTATCAGTCCCTTCTCCTGACCTCTCTTCCTGTATGCACTATCTCTCCTCCTTCCCCCTCCATATTTTTTCTTCTTCTACAGTTTCTTCTTTACCTAATTCACCCTTTGTCCATCTTTCTTGTTGTTGTTCCCCATGTATGTGTTCATCCCTTTCCTCTCCTTTTTCATCATTTCATGTTTGCTCTTGGCAATCCATCCAATAGTGACGAATTTTATACAACCTGCATTCAGGCACATACCTTCTTGCTGTATTCCTTTCCTCCCCACACTGGTTACATTGGATCTTGTCACAATCATTAATTAAATGAGAAAAGTCTCTACAAAAGAACATGATTTAGGCTGGCTAGCATATCTTAAAATCCATCTATGACTAGCCACAAAAATAACACTTGGCAAGCATTTCACCATGTTTTTCCACATTTCAAAACAGTTTCAAGTCTCCACCCTCCATTCCATATGCTCTCATCTTTAACTTTCATGATACTTTCACTAGTTTCAAACATACCCTGCATGCATTTTTTAACATCATCGTCTAGTTCATCAGTTCTAATCTACAAAGTAACATTTTTTTTACATTTAAGTTACTGCCTGAAACAAATAATTGCTGCAAGGATAAATGTCCTTCTTTCTGTTACACACTTCCAGAAATGTCATCATCATCATTCTGTCAATTTCAAATGTTAAGTCAGAAAAAAGACTCGGTCCCAATATGCATAAAAGACCGAATTTCTTGAGCTTTAAAACTGAGACCAGTTACCAAATTGTCGCATACATATCTGCCTATTACAGTATCATTTTTATTCTTATTGTCACAGTTGGTCTTCTCTTCTTTTTAAAAACAGTTTTACTTACATTTTTTTGCTGCTCTGCTGTATTTACCTGCTTTCACTGCTGCACGTGTTTTAGTCACTGCATTATCTGCCACCGCAAAACCAGAGACCTTCTCAGTTTGTGCTGCTTCCCTATTTTACTTTCTGTCATGGTTGTATACGTTTTAACTGCTGTGTTTTCTGCTGCCACATCACCTGGTTCCTTTTTCACACTGCCATCTTCAGCACTTACAGAACACTTATCTCCCATTGTCCCAAATGAAACAGCAGAACTGTTCCCTGGATCATTTTGCTCAAGTATTTTAACAGAACATCATCTGCAAGCCCTCCTGACACCAGTTCCGCTGCCTGCACCATTTCAACAGACTCACTTATTTCTTTCTCCATGGAGACAGCTAAATGCTGCTCATTTGTATTGTCTGCACAGGAATTTTTTTTAACATTCTGAAGCTCCATATCAGACATATTTTTCTCTTAATTGTCACTTTCCACCTCCAGAATCTCCATAGCTTTTCTCTACTCCTCCATGCTTCTGTTTCCTAGGCCTCTCTTTGCTGCTTAGGAGCTTTTCATTACCATCTAGTAACTCCAAAGAGTAGGGTAAGTTCCTCCAATGCCCTGGACAGCATACCTCTCAGCCTTATAGAACAAGAAATCTGGACAAAGACATAAGTAAAAGTGGGACAGAGGCCCAAAAATAGGGAAATGTTTAAAATATTGCTCCTACAAACTTAGAAAGTTGATAGAATAGCAGGTTTTGCATTAGCATGCATTTTCTGAAGGGTATGAAGTCTGAAGCTCAAATGTCTGACATTATTTTCTAACTTCAGTCATCAATGATTTGCTACTAATTTGCCAGAAAACCACAATTTTATGAAAAACAGACCAAAGATATAAGGCAAAAACCTGGGCATTCTGTAATAATTTGTAAAGTTGAGAGGTAAGCTGGCAATACTTCCACAATAATGTAAATGCCACCAGAAGTCATTAGCCTAGTGGGACTATCTCAGTCAACAAATGAGAAATAAATAGATGACTAATTTCTTGACCTTGTGTTCCATTTACTGTAACGAGAAAATAAACACTTTTTTTCTTTCTAAACCACTTACAAAATGCTATAAATATTTTAAGTGAATTGCAAGTATGGTGTATCAATTTATCAGTCTTTTTCCAAAAAACCCAGTTTACACTTTCATATCAGAAAAAATTATTTTATTTTCATATTTATTTTCCAACTGAGTCATTTTCTAGACTTGCTGCAAAACTTTATGTGCATTAAGGCTGAGTCAAAAGACTTAGAAACTCTGAGCACTAAACATTCTTTCATGTGAAGCATATTCTTGTTTTATTTCTTTTAGTATGTTTTAAACTGCATGATCAATATCAGTTATTTCATATTAATGGCGTTCATATTAAAAGATAATGGGCAGGATTCACGAAGCCTCCGTGTAAGAGTTATAACTCATACACGGAGGCTGCAGTTAAACGGAGTGATGTCAGCATGCTCTGCATATTCATGAGAGCATGCTGAATCACACCTAAGGCTAACACGGTCCATGTAAGACAGTAGGGGGCATGTCCGTAGGCCGAGCCCTGTAAGCGGACACGCCCCCAGAAGAGGAAAAGTGCCCAAAGTAAACACCCATGACAGAGTCCATGGAAATGTGAATAAACACAACACAACACATGCCCCCACAGACTACGAACATAAAATGTACAAATGAACATTTCATAATTTTTTTTTAAATTGTAAAGATGTTTAACCGTGAGTGCGCTCGTTTGCGCGGGCGTGCCCGTAGCGCAGCTACAGTTAGCAGTCAGTGGGAAAGCATATAAGAACTAAATATGCAAAGCAAGCCAAGAAGCAATAGCGTAGCAGTAGAGATGTTGGCTGAAGAGCAGGCATTCATGGTTCAAGCCCCCACAACACCAAATTATATTTTTAGCAAAATAAGCACGAAACAAGTCCCTGACAAATATGTACACATAAAATCACATTTTATGTAAAAATGTAATGAAATAGCCCATTTATATTGAAGAAATGTGAGGTAACAAAACAATAAAAAATGCCAGATGTGCCCATAGCTGAGCTACAGTTTAACAGGGTGAGTGCATCTGCCCGTAGGTGAGCAGTGGTTTAACTGGTGCAAAATGAGTGCCCGTAGCTGAGCAGTGGTTTAACACGGTAAATCTATGTGCCGCTAACAGAGCTGAGCATAATATGCGTGCTGTTAGCCAAATGAGGCTTAAACCAGCGTACCCCATTTGCGCGGAGCTGCGCACCGCACAAACAAGCTAACCGACGGGCAACGTTGAGCAAGCCTTATCAAAACTGCCTTTACACAGACACACCCCTCAGCTTGTCTAGACAGTCATAAAAAATAAAAAGTAGTGGCCAGGTTTGAACCCAGGATACTATACACCATAGTCAAGGTACTGAGCCACTAAGCCATGACAGCAGTACCTAGAAATGCAATAATAGCAAATATATAGGAATGAATACAAACTGGAGCATGACAATGCAGGTTTAGTGAAGTTGATACAATTCCAAAATGGCCAATCATAGATATGTGCGGGAAAAACGGACTATATAAGCCCCATAGGCGGGAATACACAGCATAGACGATTGTAGAACTGACTTGCAGCCAGAATGACAGGAGTAGGTGAGGGTAGTTGCTTTCGAGCACAGAGGTGGGGCATTGAGGAGTCCAGATACATGGTCTGGCTCCTAGTCCACAATCATGAGGCCCAACTCATGCAGGGCCAGGTCCTGTGGGGAGTATGACAGTCAGCAAAAGAGTGCAGTGTAGTCACTAAGTAATAAAATGTGCAAGTAACAGTGTGAAAGTGTTTGCAAGTATTGCTTGATTACAAAAGTGTGTTGCAGTCTGTAATCCAAACAGAAAAATGAAAATGTCTGACATAAATTCTGAAATAAAGATGCCCCACCTGTAAGAAAATAGTACACAACCTGCAGCAGGCTGAAAAGTACAGCTGCAGAAGATGATGAAATCACATGTGTGAAATATATCCCTGTTGAAATACTGAAACATGACAGAAGTAAGACTGCTGGAAAGGATTGTAATAACTACAGGTAAAACATGTCAATAAAGCCTAGAAGTAAGTAGCATCCTGAATAGTAAAATGAAAACAAGTGAGAGAGTGTGAGAAAGTGTCATGAATCCAGCAATACAGTAGTAATAACCCCTGAATAAAGTATACTGCAGTCAGTACAGAATGAAATGCATGTGAGAATCAAAACCAAACAGCGAAATCTGTTCAAAGTGTTGCTGCATCTGGAATGTGTATCCCAAAATCTGGATATGATGCCCTCAGACTGCAATATGCAGATAGTATGATTGTCTGATATACCAAATATCCTCACCTGTCTATAGCTATATAAAGCAAATGTAGCAGGATGATGTAGCTGAACAAAGCTAGATATGAATGTGTATGAAGAACAATAAAATGTATATTGATGTTGCAGTAACAGTCCTATCACCAAGTTGAAGTAGTTATCATATTGGAAACTGTAGTTAGAACAGTAGTGTGTATATATGTGCAGCTATTAGAAATGTACAGCATATGTATTGGTATTTGAAGGTGTTAATATTATTTGCTTCACCCCACCCTATAACCACATATAACCCAATCCAGCAATACAGTAGTAATAACCCCTGAATAAAGTATACTGCAGTCAAGACAGAATGAAATGCATGTGAGAATCAAAACCAAACAGCGATATCTGTTCAAAGTGTTGCTGCATCTGGAATGTGTATCCCAAAATCTGGATATGTTGCTCTCAGTCTGCAATATGCAGATAGTATGATTGTCTGATATACCAAACATCCACACCTATTTATAGCTATATAAAGCAAATGTAGCAGGATGATGTAGCTGAACAAAGCTAGATATGAATGTGTATGAAGAACAATAAAATGTATATTGATGTTGCAGTAACAGTGTTACCACCAAGTTGAAGTAGTTATCATATAGGAAACTGTAGTTAGAACAGTATATATGTGCAGCTATTAGAAATGTACAGCATATGTATTGGTATTCGAAGGTGTTAATATTATTTTCTTCACCCCACCCTATAACCACATATAACCCATTCCACGTGAAAATGGTATGTGCAATCACAATTAACACCCCTGGACATTTGTCCTGTTGGGTCATATATATTTGCATGTCCGTTGATGCATCTGCCCTGTTCATACATCCAAACCTGATGGCCTGTTGCCATCAATGAACCCTGCATGTTGTTGGACTGTGTATTGCTGTTCAAATTATGCATGTGTTATGCTCGCTGTTCAATGGTGTGAATATCTGGGTGTTTGGTTAATGGGAATACTAATGCATGCTGTTACAACTAATTGTGAATGGTATTATATGTCACTAACCCAAACTGTCATGACATAATGCAAAACATAGGACGACAGGGAAGGCAGACTCCAGCGGACCCACCTCTCCCACCTCACCTGGCGAGTGCACCTGGCACTAGTGCCCAGTCTGGACCCTCGTCCGGTGGCCCTGTGCCACCTGCGGGTGGAAGCGCTGCAGGGGATGGGGCTCATCCCCCCTCTCAAGTGTGGCCGGAGGAGAACCACCACTCACCCTCCATAGCGTCCGGACTGTGGTGCGTAGGGAGATCCGGGACTCTGTTCTTGAGCCCCTACGCCAGCTTGAGACACAGGTGGCACAACTTACGGGCATGCCTGTTGCCCGGCCTACACAGCCCCCAGCATAGCCTCGTCCTGGGCAGTGAAGGAACAGTGGCAACTGCCTATGGGTGGGGATATCAGTTCCACTGTTGCCATCTGTGGGCTCATGGGCTCTGGATATCCAAACCTCCGTCCCCGTAAATTGTGTAACCCCCCCCCACACATGTCATACACCGCCCCTGTATGCGTCTTGTTTGTCTTGTCTGTTTACCTACCCAACCTACCTCCCCAGCTATACCGACTTCCTTCACCTGACATACCACTCTCACCTGATAAAAAAAAAAAGGGCACTCTGTACCCACAAAAAAATTACGCCCCATACATAGCTGCCCATTCCGCACACATGTATGCTGTACATGGAAACTATCAATTACAATTGGCTGTACAAGTATTATTGTTGTCCTGACACCTCCCTCAGGGGTGGAAGGTTTCAAATGTCACACCAAATTACATACATATGCACAGCTGTTGCTGATGAAGAAATGGGCAGCTATGGGCCTTACCTACATCCCTCCTGCAAATCCCAAGCTTGTTTCCCTACTGTCTTACCCTCTTTGTGACCCCTTTTTCACCACTTTCCTGTCTCCCCATTTTCATTTCTTTCAAAGAAAATAGCGCGGGTGTGCGCCAGAGTAAGCACTGTTAAGCGGTTGTACGCGGGTGTGCGGGTGCGCTGAGCTAAACGCCAGTGCGTGAGCTCCGCAAACCAGTGCTAACCGGTTACAACTGCTTAAAAGTGCCTTAGTCACTTTGATTGACAGGTCCTGTAGTCAGTTCAAAAGCAAAATAAAATCCCACTGTCAGTCCTGAACCCAGGACCTTGGAAACAGTAGTCTGTATGACCTACCACTAAGCCATGACTCTTATACAAGTACATTGTGCTAAAATAAATATAACATGTAATAGTAGGGATGAATGTAAAGGGAATATAGGATGTGTAGTACACAAAGCATGTCATTTAGAATTACTGTCAAAACTACTGGATTTCCATAATAGTAGTGTGTGAACAGAAACAGCCATGCTAGTTGGTAGCTTGTAGGTAATAATGTCAGTTAATGTACATATATAAATGTATGTATATTTACATATATATATATATAAATACATATCTATATATAGTTGTAGGTTTCATTGTGCATACACACTTACTACAGGGAACAGGAGAGAGGAATGGAGAAATGTGAATCTACAACACAGCCTGAATCATGAGAGAGATACTAACCTTTACACTCACAGAACAGTGTCCACAGCATACCAGCATGGTCCCCGCCCTTACAATCTGAAAGGGCAACACCTATCTCACATACCCTTTTATAGCACTGTCCTGAAATCACAGTGAGAACTGCAATCAGTACACAACTGGTTACATGCAATTAGCAAATGCTGGCTTACAATTGGTGCAGAGTCCATCACATGGACCTATGCAGATACCTACAAAAGCATCCTGTAGTAACACTCCACACATGCAATACATTCATTGCACTGTCTGGAAGCAGACAGATGGAGAGAGACAGACCGAGACAGAGAGAAAAAAAAAAACACACGCTACACACTGTGACTCTAAGCTGTCAGCAGTGACAGTAGCAGCAGGAAGCAGAAGCAGTGGTAACGCAACCAGCTGTGACAAACACAGGTAATTCAAAGTAGCAGGTTAATAGTCTGCATACTGTGAACCCTCCAAATGTGTCATAGGTCTGTATCTATAGGTATGTCCATGTGATATGTTGTGTGTACGTAGTTCCACCAAAAAAGGGATGACTATACATTACATGTCAATCAGTGTTAGGCCATGATCCTGGCAGCAGTTGTCTGTGCGTTGCCCTCAGCAATGGCTGTAGTGACTGTTTTGAAAGGTCAGTCAGGTTCAAAAGGCAGGATCAGCCCATCACAAAGGCAAACTGGCTGGGAACAAGTGTCTGCAGGTACCCAATATCACTGCATATGCATCCCATACTGAATAATTCCATAGCTTAGCAGACCAGGCCGGTTATGCATATGATGTGGTAGTTCCCAGGGTCAGTAGAGGTGCCTCCTTAGTGGTGTGGGACCACTGTTGCTGTATGCCAGTGTCCAGGTACATATCCTGTAGTACGGCCAAGATTAATTATCAGTCTTATATGCGGTTGTATGTCCTCTTGGAGTGCATGTAGCACACATCCAGGGATACCATCAGGTCACAGTGATGCTGTGTGTTCGGCTTTGCTGAGGGCGGCCCTCACCTGGACATGTGAGATGATAGGGAGGTTACATACAGCTGTGATAAGTATTTCAACTGGTGGGGGAGAAGGGGGGGGGATATGTGCACCGAACCTGTCTGCAAGAATGTTGCCAATATCTGTGTGTTTGGTGAATGTTAAGTAGGTGTGTATTAACGCAGAGCATATCTGAGGCATTTGGTCATATGTGTAACATAACTGAAGAAGGCCTTGTGGTTATCCATAGTGTTTGTGGCCATTTCCCTCCCAGAGTAGGCCGTGGCCATTGTTATGAGAGACCGTAGTGTAGTACCAGTGCTGACCACAGATGCCTTCCCTTAATGTGAATCTGCTCTGTCCTGCAGTAGCCTCCTGCTATTGTTATACTAGCTGCCTCTGTCTGGGGTCCATCAGACAGGATGCCTAACCATTGGGCATAGGGTCTGGGTTAGAAATGTGTGTGCAAGTTCCATGCAATCTGTGGGATGTCCATGGTAAGCATTTGCAAAGGGGTCAGCAGTGTGGGTTGTGGCTTCCACTGGCCCAGTGTGCTGCATGGATACCATCTCAGTCCTAACAAGTGAATAACTGTCTAATCACATACATATCAAAGTAGTCTACTGTGCTGGTGGTGGTGGTGGGATATGTATATCCAGGCGGAGTAACTTGCGTCCACATCACACTAGTGGATGGCATCCCACATACAGTACCTTGGGATGAACCCCCAGAGTGAGGTTGTGCATTGGACCTGTCAGTGTGTGCTGACCGATGGGGCATGCTACTATGTTGTGTGGAATGTGGCAGGTATTGTTGCACAGGTGTTGGCTGAGCACTGATATCTGGCCATGTACTTGTGTATCCACCACGAGACACACACATGCAACATATGGGAGTAGTAGTATATCACTACACATGAGTATCATGTAAAGTATGTGTGCCGTATATTGCTGACATAGTCTGCTGATATCCTGTTTGTGTTCTCTTCCAGGGAGATGGCGCGTCAGCATAATCTCGCCTACTCTGCAGCGGAAGATGAGAAGATACACCAGAGCCTGGTGTGGGAGTATGACATACTGTTTTCCCGCACCAGCCAGAATCAGCAGGAGAGGGCTGCACTGTGGCAAGACCTTGTCCGTAGGGTAAATGACACTGGCATGCATAATAGGACATATGAGCAGGTACGACATCACTGCAGTGATTTAATCAGAAATGTCCGTCAGCATGCGTCGGATATCCACAGGCAACAGGTTGCCACAGGAGGTGGGGTGGCCACACATCCCCCCTCACCAGACTGGAGGGGCTACTTTTAAGTGTTGTGGCTCCAGCTCCGGAACAGCAACAGCAATACACCTGCATCATGATGGAGGATGGATCCACACAGCAGCACGACATGGAGCGTGCAGGTAATATGCCATATGTACACTTGACTGTTCTGTACACTGTTAGTTTATACATGTGTAAGGTGTGTCCATGGTATGTAGCTGTCATCATAGTATGTAATTGTGCATGTGTGATATTGGCAATATCAGCAGCTGTCATGTGAAAGGCAACTGGTGTACTACTGCACTGTATCATATGCAGTATCAATGGCACAGTTGTGCCCACTGACATTAATCTCATAATTTCTGCAGGTCCCTCCGGGGTTACAGCAAGGCAGGCCATCCATGCTGGTGAGTGTGTTTAACAATACCTATAATAGTCCTGATAGTGCTAGTAACACTAGTGTAACTCAGTAGTGCTCTGTGTGTATACTGCGGGGTGTGCATGTGTGCAGGTGTGCCTGTGCCCATGTGTGCATGTGTGCATGTGTGCAGGTGTGCCTGTGTCCACGTGTGCATGTGTGCATGTGTGCCTGTGTCCATGTGTGCATGTGTTCATGTGTGCATGTGTGCCTGTGTCCACGTGTGCATGTGTGAATGTGTGCATATGTGCATGTGTGCATGTGTGCATGTGTACACGTGACCATGTGCGCATGTGTGCATGTGTGCATGTGTCCACGTGTGCATGTGTGCATGTGTGCATGTGTCCATGTGTGCATGTGTCCACGTGTGCATGTGTGCATGTATCCACATGTGCATGTGTCCACGTGTGCATGTCTGCATGTGTGCATGTGTGCCTGTGTGCATGTGTGTATGTGTGCCTGTGTGCATGTGTCCACATGTGCATGTCTGCATGTGTGCCTGTGTCCATTTGTGCATGTGTGCCTGTATCCATGTGTGCATGTGTGCATGTGTCCATGTGTGCATGTGTGTATAAGTGCATCACTGGTAACAATGTGTGGACACTGTAAACTGTGTTTCCTGTCTTCCTCCCACAGGTTCTTGTGCTGCTCTGGTGTCCTGCAGCAGGGAACCTGAATCTGGTGCCACAGGTACTGGTAATGATGATATCTGTGTAATGGTACAGGAAGGTGTGTCAGGGTCCGCCATTGGTCAGCCAATTGGCAGTACACAGCTGTCAACCCCATCATTGCGCACAGTCATCCTGCCAGTACATCCTTTGTCACCATTGTCCCTAGGTGATGGACAGGATACAGTGGGCATTGACCAGGGTAATGTGGTACCTGTGGCACATGCTTCCCCACACAGCAGCCATGGGCAGGGTCCGGCGATGGTACCACACAGACAGTTGCCCATGGGTTCTCGTGGGAGCATCCATGGGCGTACTGCCTCTGGCAGACGTGCCCAAAGAGGTCTGTCAACCTCAGCTATGTTTCAGGCTGTCATGCAGGCACAGTCGCGTATGGAAAGGTACACCAGACAGGGTCTGAGGGAGCTGAGAGCATGTCGCACAGCTATGACTGACAGTATGCATGACATCGCGGATGCTATCCATAATTTCACCGATGTCATAGACAGACGTTGTGGGGACATATTACAGCAGTACCACAACCAAATGTCCATGAGCCGGGGCAATGGTGGTTGTTTGCGGCATCGACGTGGCCGTATGCCAGCAACAGCAGCAGCTGGCAGTCGGCGCGGATGACAACAGGCCCGCGCACTCCCCCATAGTGCCAGCAGCAGTCCCAGCAATGCTGGGTCTGTGCTGTCATCGGAATGCCCCAGGAGACCACGTGCACATGGCTCTGGACATTCCCAACCGGGACCTGTGTCCAGTCAACACACTCCCACTTCTGATGACAGTACCCAGTCTGGCTTAGTACTGGATACAGTCTGTAGCACCCCTGCCAGGCACAGGTACCGTGTCCATACCCACAGACACTGATCTGTATGACCTGCCAGGTGCAGTCTGTGGCTGTCCACAAACCACTGTATATGGCAGCCATGAGGTGGAACTGTGTGCATGCATACACACATGCGAAATGTTAACACCTAGGGCGACCACATACATGCACACACTGCACCAACAGTGCCCCACCCTGTACTGCTGCCCCTCACCAACACACATACACACACATGTCAATTGGTGGTATCAGTGGCAGACTCAGGCATACCTAATTCACACCCTGTGCATATGATTACACTGTGCCGCCTCCTGCAATCTCCAACATCATTGCGGGAACAGGTAAATACGTTGCTGATGCACAGGGCGACTACATAGACGTGTATTAGTAGTATCATGTTGGTAACAGTACAGTGTGCTGATATGACTGTGTGTATATCCCAGCATGCCTGATGCAGTAACTGTATGAATGTCCTGAATTGTCATCTGCACCCATAGTACATACCAAAGTGGAACAGCTGCACATAATTGCATGCCGGTGGTAAGAATGTCAACAGATAGCTGCATACATGGGTAGCACAGGGGGGAAGCTAACGCAAGTAGTGATATGCAATGGTGGACATGTACAGTAATGGTGTCAAGTTGCCCACAATGACTATGCAATGTGGATGTTTGTGCATGTTGATATGTGTGCAGTACCAATGTAATCCAAATCACAATTAACTATGACATAATATCAGTTCTACCATGGGCATCTGCGCTGTGTATTCCTGGGTACATGTTGATAGTGCCTACATATTTGCATTGTTACTTACTGTTAGTGTTACCCCTTCTTTGTTGTACAATGAAATACTTCCAGCCCTGCTTACTGTAGCTTTGTTTGCATGCATGTTCGCTTGGGGTTCCCTGGAACACTGCTTACACCTGCAATGCAGAGTTACAGTGCTTCTGTGGACTCCTAGTGACATCTGCATAGCGTACGATACGTATGTCAAGTTTACACATGACAGAACGTCACTGTCCATCCTGTTCGCATGTACGTTGCCTGTGACACATTGCACATGCCTTACTTGGCATTTACCCACGTGTGCAGACATATATGCCAGTGCTATGAAACAGTAGCAGTTCACCCACACATACACACCTTCAGTATGTTGTTCCCCATTGGCCCTATGTGTTGGTACCCACCATGGCAATCACACTACTAGGGTAGCATGTGCAAAGGTAACCTGTGAATCACCTCTATGGTCCAGTTGTGGTTTATGTGAGTCATGTGGCAATGTCACAGCTGCCACATGTATGCAGTCAGCCATCACCCTTGGCCAGGAACGTACAACACGTGTGGGATGCCACCACATAGCCAATCTGGGGACTGAGCTCTCTGAACCCAGTAATGCCATACCCTGTCAGGTGGCATGTCATATTACAGTGACTACAATACAAGTCAGACATAGACATGCACTGACAGCATGCTGAACACACTGGGGCATACGTGGGGACTCAGAATAGCATCCTGCCTGAGCATCACACACCTCCGCAGCTGGCACACAGGCATATGTTCCATCGGAACAGAGCACATGCCACACATGGCACACACATCCCGTGTGCCACACACTCACAGCCTGTAGGACTACACAACACACCAGCTACAGATGTGTCAGGTACCTGTCTTGGGTGCTGCACTGGGGTCCCGCTCAACAGGCTGTATCTGGTGAAGATCACAGTGATATGCCTCAGGGGCACTATGGTCCACCACAGAACACATGCATACAGGTCAGTCAGAGGCATGGACACATATGACTCACTCATTGACCATGCCACTATGGCTGACCTGAGACATACCTCCCTGGACTACATGATAGGGAATATAGAATGGATCTCTCAGCATGTGGCACGGGCCAGTATGAGCCTGATCTTGGTTGCCAACATACCCTCACCAGGTATGCTACCACTATATGTAGGAAGGGTGTTGTATGTCTACATTCTGCTCAGCCTCCAATGTCATTCATAGGGTATCCGCTGGCTGTCAACGTGTGCTTACATGCTAGGGAAGCCACAATGATGTGCAAGGGACATCTTGCATGTGACACCCATGGCCCGATGTATATTGGCGAAGCTCCTTGATACACACATACTGCCTTATGCTGCAGGACACGGATTACATAGCCACCTCCACGGGAATCACACAGGTTAGGACACTAACAGTGCTGCTACACAACACCAGCAGTGTACACCGCAAGATGCATGCACTGGACACTGTCCTCAGCACGGTGAACTGCAATGTTTGTGCAGTACCACAGTCCTGATTCATGGCTCACAGGTGTAACCCATCACTGACAGGTTATGCCTCATACCATGCCTGTCGTCCCCTACACATGTAACACACATGGACAGGGGGGTGATATCCCAAGGCACCACAGATACACACACCTCCAGGTTGTTGGCACAGCACAAAGCATCAGGGCCTAATCATGTGCAGCTAACAGTGTGTCGGACTGCCATCTGGTTCATAACCTGGCACACACAACCCTCCCATACACAGGAAAACCACCTATCCTCCATAACAACACTGGCAATATGACAGTCTCAAGAACTGTCTTTATATGGCTGGACTGCATCCAGCCAAACATTGTGCGTGAGCATTACTGTAGCTACAACACACTAGTTGAAGGGTTCACAGCATGTGGTCATTGAATTGCAGTGGAATGACATGTTACCACTCCCACAACAGGTGGGAACATGCAGCACCTGTACATCGACTACATGTAGACTATATGGCCCAGACCAGATGTGTATCCCCTGCTGTAGGTATTTTACCATATACACCCACACTGTATAGACACATACCGCATGTGGCCCCTGCACAGTAAGACACAGTCATATTGGTATACATTGCAAATACCATTTATCCACTCGAGGCATGTGTCAGACATGGTAACTACTGCAGGTCACAGGTATTTATGTGTATGTGTCACACACGTACTTCATGTGTGCAATGCCATTGCTGGTTTAGGCAATGGCATGCATTGTTATGCACAAAGACACACACAAGGTCATAATGTGTGACATAATCACACGTGGCAGTTGTGGGTTACCAAAACATACCTATCTGTACTCTGACAATGGTAATAGACCCAGTAGCAGTGCGCACTATTGGAATTACTGGCCAACTAGCCCTGTTTGGCTGTGCTGATAGTGTGGTGACATCCCCTGTGTTTACTGGAGGAATATGCAGCATTTGGTGTATTATAGTATTTGCCAAAAGGATATGTTCTCTCACACTTGCATTTACACACACCCTACTACCCCCACGCACACTTGCCATTTGCAGGATTCATACCCCTACCTAACTAAGTCACGACACGTGAGAGAGACGCATTAGCAAAGCACAGTATTCGGATTACTAGATGGTTCCTCTTCTTTGGCTGTACTTATGGGGTGCTGATATCATCAGTATTTTGAAAGGGTAATGTGCATCAGGTAGTATGATCTCCTGATTGCCAAAACTAACATGTTTTTCATATAGAAATGCACACACACAAACTCCCCACATCCAAACACACACACACTTGCAGGTTTCAAACCCCTACCTAAATATGTTATGGCACTTGAGAGTGACGCTGTAGAAGGTTGCTCTATTCTGATTACTGGCAGATGTCTCTTCTCCAGCTGTATGTATAGGGTGCTGTCATCATCACTGTTTGGAAAGGGTAATGTGCATCATGTAGTGTGATCTCCTGATTTCAAAAAAGCACATGTTTTTCATATAGAATTGCACACACACACACACACACACACACACAGAGTCCCCACATCCAAACACACACACATGCCATTTACAAGTTTCAAACTCCTACCTAACTATATCATGACACTCGGGAGAGACGCATTAGCAGAGTGCGCTATTCGAATTACTGGGAGGTTTCACTTCTCCTGCTGTACTTATAGGGTGCTGGCATCATCCGTGCTGAGATAGGGGAATGTGCATCCTGTAGAGTGCTTTCACAGATGCCAAAAGGGACCTCTCCCTCACACAGACTTGCACACACACTAACCCCCTCCACACACACTGCGCATTTGCAGGATTCAACCCCCTACCTGACTATGTTATGACACTGGAGACGGATGCATTAGCAGAGCACGCTATTCGCATTACTGGGAGATTTCTCTTCTCCTGCTGTACTTATAGGGTGCTGACATCATCAGTGTTTAGAAAGGGGAATGTGCATCCTGTAGTGTGTTCTCCTAGTTGCCAAAAGGGATATTTCTTTCATACAGTCTTGAACACACACTAACCCCCTCCACACACACTGAACATTTACAGGATTCAAACCCCTACCTAACTATGTTATGACACTCAAGACGGACACATTAGCAGAGCGCGCTATTCGCATTACTGGGAGGTTTTCCTTCTCCTGCTATACTTATAGGGTGCTGACATCATCAGTGTTTAGAAAGGGGAATGTGCATCCTTTCGTGTGTTCTCCTAGTTGCCAAAAGGGATATTTCTTTCATACAGACTTGCACACACACTAACCCCCTCCACACACACTGAGCATTTCCAGGATTCAAACCCCTACCTAACTATGTTTTGACACTCGAGACGGATGCATTAGCAGAGCGCGCTATTCACATTACTGGGAGGTTTCCCTTCTCCTGCTATACTAATAGGGTGCTGACATCATCAGTGTTTAGAAAGGGGAATGTGCATCCTGTAGTGTGTTTTCCCAGTTGCCAAAAGGGACATTTCCATTTCACAGCCTTTCACACACACAAACCCCACTCACCCAGCCACACACACACACACACACACACACACACACACACACACACACACACACACACACTGAGTATTTGCAGGATTCAAACCCCTACCTAAGTATATTATGACACTTGAGGGAGACGCATTAGCAGAGCGCACGATCCGAATTACTGGGCATCTGTTCTGCACCTGCAGTATTTATAGGGTGCTGACATCTTTATTTCTACAGAGGTATGTACATGTAGTACTACCTGTCAGGTGGGGGATAGCATATATATGCATTTGCAGCCACCTACGTCAGGATCAGATATGCACATCGCACTGGCAGGTTATGTTCTATACCATGCTTTGTGACCACAGGACCTGTAACACACAACACAACCAGTCCAGAACACCACACCCACATCCAGGACACACACTTAGCTTCCCTGGGAACAGTGCAGGGATATGCAGGTGTTCACATACACCATTCCAGTTGTTAACATCAGGTACAGGCATATTGTGTGTGATAACTACTCAGGCCTCTACCACTTTACCCTACAGCCACTACAATTTGTGGGTCCATGTGCTATGGCAGAACCACACACCACAGCCACATGGGGGAATACATATTGCACCTGTCCATCTGCAACGTGGGTACTCACTGTTCCACACCAGAGGTAGACCACCATTGTTGATATCTGACCATACCCACCTTTCCCTGGACATCCATATCCCATCTCCACCCACAGGCAAGGTTGTCACTGCACACAAACTGTATTTAGCACAAACAGACTCTACACGTGTGAAGACTGGGGTGGACAACGTCAGAGGACCCATGCTGGGGGACTATACTGGCCACTCAGCATAATCCTTGACAATTGCATTCTATGAGCATGTGTACGGTTTGCATTGATCATGCTATCCCACATATACCCATGACTGCTCCACAGCAAGACACCTGTCAGGTGTACACCAGCCATATATGAGCCGTACAACAGACAGAGTGAGCTAATACATTGCAGAGCTGTAGCCCACAGAGGGAGGACATCTGTGAACAGTTCTGCACGGCACTTCATTCACACATAATCATTACAACACAGTGTTGACAGTGGAATTGTCCAGAGAATGCAGATAGGGCTCCCCTCAGTCTGTTATTGACGGACACTTACTGTCAGAGATCCTCAGCAACCCTCTTCCAGCACACACCGACAACATGGCTGTGGCTTAGCACATTCAATCCCTGGGACCTCCACGGTGCCCCTGCTTGACAGAGGCACAGCTCACTAGCCTCACATGTTGCCTTCTGTGACCTACTTTACAGTGGCACAGTTGCCTATTGTACTGGGGATGCAGATGCCAAGCACACTCTGGCTGAGCTGTCATTCCCTAGGGCAACAAGCCTAGTATTGACCTCTACACCCATATGTTCAATTGTCGGATGCACAATATTTGTTGTGCTGTTCTACTGTTTGCAGGTCTTTATTGCCATAGCATTCCCTGTTCCTATGACCAACTTGTGTATCTGTGGAAGATGTTTGCATATGACGGCGATCCACTATATCACTTATGTCTCTGTAGTCATTTACTGTGTGCACTGGGCAGATTGCTGTGTTGTGGTTGGTTCCTGGACTAACACGTACAAATAGCAGATATGTGTGGCCAACTGCTAAACGGAGATATGGCCTAAGTGTGTGAGCATGCCCAGTTCAGCCTTTTCATGGCATGTTGTCTGACATATGCCTCATTTCTCAAAGTGTGCGAGCATGCCCAGTGTGAGCTTTCCATATGTTGCACTCTGAAGTCCACCACATATTTGTGTGTGTGTGTGAACGTCAACAATATCTCACGTTTATGGTTGTGTGTTGGGTGGCATGTTGTGTACTAACTGGCCAACTTCTTTGTGTTTGCCACAACAGGGATTATACTGTGCCTGCAGGGATTGCATGGGATACTTTGCAGACAGTTCTCAACATACTTTTATAATGACCTAACACTGTAGTACCGTATAGTGTACTGGTTCAGTACTTTCACTGTGGTGGACAGTATCCTGGGCTTTAGTCCTATGACTGCTTGACATCTTCATAGTGAGCACAACAGACTGTGTAGGGGCCAGTTGTGCACATATGACCATGTTGCACTATGTTCAGATATGGACTACCTACACCAGGCTCGTCCAACATTGGTAGTGTATTCCACAACATGGGTGGACATTGGCAAACACTAGCGATGTTCCCTAGGCCATTTCTGATGCTAGTCACAGGGTGTGTTTGTCCTTTGACACACATTGTAACTGGAATTTGCCATGACATATGTCATGGTTAGTATACTGTGCCTCCATCTACCTCTGACATAACAGTGATACCCAGGGTTAGCCTATCACCTCCCATCCACTCATCAGGATTCCTCTTGAGGGGTGTCGATAAGTGACTCTCTGGCTGACCTGTACCAGGAGTTTACTGAAGAGTGGGGGTGCCTTCTGTGTTATGGATCATTCTGTACAGCTTGTCCTATGTATGTCAGTGCTGGGGTTCAGGTCTCTCATGTGCATAGCTCACTGCCATTCAGATTGTACAAGGTGCAGCATGTTCATTGATTCCAGGTTGGACATGGCTTCATATATCAGGCACACCTTGCCTGTAGCTGGGCAGTATGGCAGTGTGTGGGGCTGCAGTTTGTTTACTCAGGCAACACATGGCATCTGTTCATGCTCTTTGCTACTCCTGGTGGGGTACTGTTGTGGACTTTCCAGTTGATGGAGGTGTCTGCTGAGGTATATCCCACAGGGGCTATTGTAGACAATTGTGACGCTGATGGAGGATGACTGCAGAGCCACAGTGACATCCCCTTATCTACATCTGCCAACCTTCATGTTTGGGTGGGTATATAGTATATGTTTCTGTGAACACTACAGCCACATGTTTGTCCAGTGCAGGATATCTATCACCTTTTGTACCCAGGTCTCACATTACATGTTAGGTGCGTCATGGGTTAACACCTGTGTGGTAATTTGTGGGCACTTACTGTATATCCACGGTGGTTGTCTATACACAGTTCTGCAATTAGCTTGCTGACATGGCTATGGCTCCAGTTGTCTGTTTGTAGGTGGCCCTTTTGTGGGTTGCTTGTGTCAGCTGGGGGTCAGATATGGTGGGCTGTTTGTACTCCTCTGCATACATGTTCAGTCACAGTCCTTCCATGTTGGCCTATACCTATGGGACATATATACAGAATGGGGGGGGGGGCCAGGACCAGGCCTTGTGGGATGCCACTCATATCTGCTTTGTAGTCTGACATGGATGCGGCATGTCTGACCATGTCAGTTCTGTCCTTGGTCTGGTTTGCAACCCCTCAACTGACATAGTGGTATATATTTAAGCTGGTGAACATATCCATACTGAACTCGTACGGTATTGTCTAGAAGCATGTGCATGGTCCAGCTACACTGTGTGGACCACATTGCCCTCATCAATTACCTTAATAACTGCTTCAAATGGGTCAAACATGTTTAGGGGCAGGATCTGCAGTTACGACAGCCACACTGTGTAGGGTGCAGTATCACTAGGTCCACAATAGCCTTCTGTCTGCGGTACATGCTGATCCTTTCCATAGCTGTGCAGACCAAGCTTGTCAGGATCCTGGGGTGGTAGTTTGCAGTATCCATTCAGGCAACACCTTTGTTGTGAAGGACCACTGTTGTTGTACACTGCTCTTTGGGTACATATCCTGTGGTAAGGCTGACATTGGGCAGTAGTGTGATTTGGCATTCCATTATTCTTAGAGTCCATGTTGGCCTCTGCCCAGGACACCATCACATACCTTTGCTGCTGTGTGTTTTGCTTTGCAGATGATGGCTGTTACCCCAGCATCTGCAATGTCAGGGGACCAGCAGTCTGCTGGGATAGATATTTTGCACTCTGGTGGGGGGGGGTTTGCACTGCACCTGTCAGGTTGTATGTTAGCAATATGTGTGTGTGTTTGGTATGTTGTTTGTAATATCTGTGTGATTCGGAGCATATCTGTGGATGCCCAACATGGTTCCTACCATCAGTTAGGTAAGCCTTGTGATTATCCTTAGTGTCCTGTACATTTTGTATCTTCATAGGTTCATGGGTTCATACTAGGCTATCCACCCTAGGGCATTAGTAAGCCTAGCCAGAGTGTGTGTGTCTTTCACCACCCCTTGCTATGTTTCTATTATGGCCATTTATGAATTTCTTTACTGTGCCTCTGTCTGGTCGTGACACAGTGAAGACCCCCAGTATGCATGTACGATCATCCATCCACTTGGCAATATTCCTGTTGAGGGGTGTCAGTGAGGGGCTCTGCCTAACATGGATTGGGATCGTGTTTCTGGGTGTGGGGAGCCTCTGAGTTATGTATCTGTCCCTCCAGCGCATCTTATTTCATTATGTGTTGAGTCTGACATCTGTCACTCTCACAGCTCCAATGGCTTTGATTTCCTGTGGTGGAGCATGTCCATTACTCCTGTGTTGGACATGGCCTTGTACAACAGACATACAATGCTTCTGTGTAGGCAGTCTGTGACTGCATTCAGCTGGGGTGTCTACAGCCAGGCAGCATATGACATATATTTCACACCCTTTATCCTGTTGGTGGGGTAACTATGAGGTCTTCCGAACTGCTGCAGGTGTCACGTACGGTACATCCCATATGAGTCATTGTACTAGATTATCGGTCTGATAAGGGAACAGTACAGCGGCACAGTGACCTCTGTTGATGTAGATGTGAATCCTTTCATGATACGGTGTCCAATATCGACAATCTTCCTAGCCACATTGGCATTGTGAGTGTCACATGACAGATTACTGTCGACTTGTGTCCCGAGGTCCCTGATTACTCCTTGCATACATAATGGTTTGCCACCTATGTGGTAATTTGTGTGTACCTTGTCTGGTATTTGGTGGGACATTCATACTGTCCAGTGTCTTCAGGATGTCTGGGTGGAGTTCTTGTGTGTGAGAGTGTAGTCTGTCGCATGCTACAGACTGTACAGCAGTTTGGACTACACTTAGGTGCACATGGGTGGTCTCCGCTGCTTTGTGCATTGTCAGTTACCTGGCCATATGGGTGTCTGTGCTGCATATGGATACTCCCCCTCCTATGATGTTTTGGTGCAGGTGTTGGGGCCATAACACATGATATGTGGTATAACCTAGTAGTGCTGGTGTGCTATCACTAGGCTTGCAGCAGGCTTCTGTCACTGCACAGACATCGATGTTCTCCATAATGGGAAGTGCCTCAGGGGCATGCATATTGCAGTTTACACATCTGGCATTGGTCAGCATTACCCTTATGTTTCCTACCACTTATGTTTTCTAGGGTGGTGGGTAGTCTTTTGGCCTTGCCTACATACGGCTCTATGGAGGTGGCAAAGGCCTTATCCAGTATCCAGACGCACAGGGGTAACAGGTGCAAGCCATCCCTGGAACAGCAGCATGGCTTGTCATGCTTGACATCTCAAGCAGACAGACATTAGACCCTCTTGGACTGACAGCTGTAACTGTGCCAGCTGTTAAACATGATCATTCTGTGTTTGTACTGTGGCATCATTCTTGGTGAGGGTTGGATGCTGCACACAGCCAGTGTCATACCAGCCTGGGGTACATACTCAGAGGGATCATCCATGTCTCTTTTCATGTAGACCAGGGAGGTATATCTCAGGTCATTCACACCAGCATGGACATTGAGTGCATCATATTTCTGCTTGCTTTGGGGTGACCTGCGTACTTGTGTTATGTGGCATTTTGTGGCAGCCTACAGACAGCTTACTCTACCCTTTCCCTTGTTCAGTCTGGTGAGTGGGACAGCAGTGTGTCTGCCTATACAGACACCTATTACAACTGTATCAGGCATGTTGTTTCTCCTTCTGGCCTGTGACTGTTTGGCACACCAGCTTTGTGTACTATTCGTTGCATGTGCTATGTTTGGAGGTAGTGGTTGCTTGTGATCTGCTTTGGAGGCTTCTGTTGGTGTGGTGTGTTTGTAATTAGGGCCTCCGGGAATATTTTTCTGTGTTCATGTGCTTGGTTTACAGTTGTGGTAGGTCTATGTGGGACTGGGTTTGTGGTGTATGTGGTTACCTTCTCCTCCTGACTAGTTTTGACAGTACTGAGTTGGTGGAGCTCAACCTCTGGTTTGGATACATGGTTGCATCTATCACATATATTTGTATTTATTGGGGGGTGTTGTGGTTGTCTGTGTACTTGGGACAGGTGTCACATTGCCTCTAGATTCACAGATTCTACTTGTTGTGGCTGGACTTAGTGGATTGTATGTGTGGACATATGTTATTGCCATACTACTGGTCCGTGATTACTTCCGTTTTTATGTTTGCTCTATCATGTGGTAGCTTCCTCATTCTCTTGCATGGTTTGGTAATGGCTGGAGTCCAGCATGCCAGATGCCTGCGTGTATGGCATTGTGTGTTGTTATTTGTGATTGCATACTCCAAGCATTCCTGGCTGTGTTCATGGAATGCCTGTATAACATGTTCTGTGGTGTGTCCCATATTCTGCACTTGCACAGGGCCTTTCGTGGATTCAACATCAGTTTGGAGGGCTGCAACCTATGCTTTACACATGTTTTTCACTGTGGTATTCTGGCCAGGGACTGGGGTCGGGATGTGTACATCCAGTGTGATTACTCTATGGTCTGCAGTGAGGGATACACTTCTCATCTTGCCATTGACTACACATGTTGCTGATTATCACATCCAGTATGCTTACCCCTCTTGTGGGAGTGGTACATTGTTCCTGGGCATTTTGGTTTATGGATTCTGGGAACTTTTCTCCTACTGTGTTGGTGCTAGTATAATGCTCCCAGTGTATGTCTGGGTATTTTCAGTCAAGCAATATAATGTGGTTTGGGGGGCTTGATATATTCATGTATTCCAACATAGGCCAGGTGCAGTTCCTGGTATTAGGACAGTAGTCTGCAGCAGGCTATATACTGGGAGGCGGTTTTAGCCATTGTTATTTGACCATGGCTAATCCATGCTGCTTCTTGTTGTGGTACCAACATGGGGGTGTGGTTATCCTTGACATTTATTGCTAGTCACCCTCTTTTTGCAGCTTGTTCCATGTTTTGCGGCTGTACAGCACAGTATGAGGTGTGACCTGGTAGTGTTAGGGTGCTGATGTGAGCCTTGACCCAGTTCTCTATTACAGGACTGGTATCTACATTCTCCATATTGTGTACGTTTACACTGCACACATCTTGCTGTTTAGACTTCTGGCATTGGGTAGCATTACATCTAGGTTCCTATCCCTTGTGGTACCTATGAAGGTGGGTTTGTGTTTTGAGACTTACCTATTCAGGGCAGGCTGTGGGTACTGACAACCTTTGCCAGTATCCATGCGGCATGGAATGATAGGTGCACGCCACCCCTAGCAGGTGGTGCATCATGTCATGCTCCGCATGTCTTCCCAACCTGAAACACATTGGCTCCCCTTTGACTAACTGCATTACTTCAGCCAGTTATTGCACTTGATCATCCCATCGTCATTTTGTGGCTTCATGCTTGGTGAGGGTGGATGTTAGTCAGGGTGCTCAGGTGTGCATATAGTACATGGTGTTACATTACTTAACACATGGTATTCATGCCTCAGGTGGTGCAGCAGGGCTGCCTCTGTCGGATGCACATATTACACTTCCCTGTACATGTTTGTGAGCAGGTCATGTCATTTTAGGCATCCATGTTATTATTTGAGTGAGTCAGAGGGGTATCATTCCCAGGGTTCCTACTGAGCCAGTGTATGTGCTATGCGTTGCTTCTTTGCCAAGGCCAGGGCATACTGGGCACGCCTCCTTCTGCCTACTGGGGCAGGCTCAGGTTGTTCCTCCTCCGAGTCACGCTCTGCCTGTGATGGCCTTGGCAATGGTGGGGCTGTTTGGCCCAGCCCTATGCTGGTCCTGCTGCAGCTGTTTTCGCAAGATCATATTATGTAGCATAGCACATACCATGACAATTTGGGTACATGTAGTTGGTGTGTACTGCAAGGCTCCACCAGATGTGTCCAGACACCGGAACCATGACTTGAGCAGCCCAAACACATGCTCTATTACATTACGTGTTTGTGCATGTGCCTCATTATGGCGTTCCTGTTCAGGTGTGTGTGCGTTTCTGATGGGTGTCATCAGCCACAGCTCCAGTGCATAACCTGCATCCCCCACTAGGTGTCTGTATGGGATGTCCCCATTGGCAAATGTCTGGTACAGCTGCGTCAAATGCCAGATGTGGGAATCATGGTAACTCCCAGGGCAGCCAGCACACACATTCATTATTATGCCCTGGGCATCACACACAACCTGGCAGTTGATGGAGGGGAAGCCCTTGCGGTTAATGTAGGCCCTACCCCACTCAACGGCTGGTGCTTTGATGCGTATGTGCGTGCAGTCTATTGCACCCACTACCTCAGGGTATTCCGCTATTTGCTGGAAGAGACGCATATTGCTGGCCAATACCTCACGGGCATTGGGGAAATATACATGATCACCGACATGTGCTGACATGGCATCCAGGAACTGGTGCAGTACCTTGGAGGCTGATGTCTGTGATATCACTATCATATTGCCAGTTGGTCTCTGGAAGGTACCTGTTGCTAGTATTCTTAGGCCAACACATACCTTGGTTTCCACTGGGATGGGTTCCCCTCTGTTGGTTCTGTGTGTGAGGCGTGGCCTGCACAGCTCAACAATTTGCTGCAGGAGCTCTCTGTCCACTCTATAGCGCTCTACTATCTCCAGCTCATGTAACCCATGGTAGGTGACCCTGGGCCTGTACACTCTTCTCCGTCTCCTCACTGTGGGTTGTCTGGCACCATCTGCATTGTCACCACCCTCAGCAAGTCGCCTATGTCTCATTATGACAGCTATGGCAGCCCCTAACATTTCTGCTCTGAGTGAAGCTTTTTCAGTTTTCACTTCTATTAGCTTACTCCTGTCTTGCAGTGTCTCTTAAGAGAAACATCCTGCACTACTGTTTGCAGAGTTTTAAGTGCTGGGCTGGGCTACTATTCTGCCTGTGTAATTGTCTGCTTCTAATTGTTTTCACCTGCTAGCTTCAGCAGTTATCCCTGCTAGCTTCCTATTAATTCTGTTGCTTCCTTTTTCCTTTCTGTTTCCTCAGGGGGGAGCAACGTGCATACCAGCAGAAACACGCTCACAGTGGCTTACACATGCGCACACGTGCTTACACGGTTCAGAATCTACTTATTTGGGTTAAAACGCACGCACACCCGCGCAAACAGTGTTAAACATCTCCCAATACCCTCCCACATGCTCAGCCTGCCCTACATGCGCGCACACCAGCGCAAACAGTGTTAAACATCTCCCAACACACTCCCATATGCTCAGTCTGCCTTACACGCGCACACACTGCCCTACTCACGCTTCATGGTGCACACACGTGCGCATGCACGCCCAGCAAGAAACTTTGGTGTAAGTAACAGTGTACACCTTCCATTTCTTGACTTTCCCTGACTTATCTAGTGACACACCTCTTTCCATGATCTGTGTCTGTCATCTGTCATGTTACACTGACCTCCAATGAACTGCATTTCTTCCTACCATTCCCCCCTGTGATGTCACCTATCTCCTACTCTATTCCTCCCCCTTATGTATCTCCTACACTACTCAGACTGTGCTCATTTGCTATGTGACTGTGAGATTCAGTATCCTAACCCTCATTTACATGAGATCGCCTACTAATGCTTAGTTACATGTCTTAGACTCAGCTTCCCCCCTTAGCAACCACTACACAGTGGCCATGTTGTTTTTGGTCTGCTGGTCCCTGCATTGTCATTCCATGTATTGCATGAAACCCACATTTGTGGGTTTATAACCTTCTTTTTTATGGTTTTATACAGCGCAGCCCGTTTGCGCAGGGCTGCGCTGGGTTTAAACATATTATATTTATATATATTTATATTTATATATATATTATATTATATTTTTTTATATTTTTGCATCGGGTTACCTTGCCAATGGCCACATATTTGGCCATTGGCATGCTGCCTCAGACATTTGCACCCTTTATTTGGAGCTGACATGGCTCTGTTGTGGAATTTGCAGAAACGTACTCAGTTGTCAACTGAGTACATTTCTGCAGCTAAAACATCTCTTACACGGACTGATTTCTGCTTTGTGGATCGCTAATATACCTCATTTGCATACCTTTCGGCTGCAAGTGAGGTATTTAGCATGTCCACGCCCAGTCCGTGTAAGAGACGTTTTAGTTGGTCTCTTACACGGAGTTTAGGGCTGTTCCTGGATCGCGAGGCTTGCATGGAGTGTTACATGTCTCTTACACTCCGTGCAAGCCTTCGTGAATCCTGCCCAATATGTTATCTGTGACTAACCAAGTGAAAGTACTGTTCAGCAGTTAATACCGCTGGAGAGAGTTTTACAAATCTGAGTGCAGTTCAACTAGGCTATTTATGCCTCCTATACTAAATGCATATAAGAGCACAGGAAATAATCTACAGAAACTTCATGATTAATATTACAGTGCTTTGAGTCACTGACAGTGAACATAAAGAGAACAATGTGCCTTCACCAAAATTACTTTTGCCAACAGTTTACATCTATCTCCACTGTCATGTGACCTTTGAGATAGTGTATTGTCTATACACACACACACACACACACACACATATATATATATATATATATATATATATATATATATATATATATATTATATATATGGATGGATTCCTATCAGATTATTGAAATTTCAAAACTTCAAAAGTCATATGGTCGGGACCATATGATCAAAGTTTTGAAACTTCGAACGTTTTAAATGGAGATCGTGGTGCAGTGTGGAACAGGAAATTTACCCTTTTCCACAATGTAGTGTGATCTTGGAGTTGGTATATTTAATTAGCAAGGGTGCAGCCACCCACATGAGGGAGCACGGGGCTTGCCCCCCCTGCAAAAACATTAAAAATAGAATTTTTGGGGGGGATTTTTTTCTTGTTTTTTTTTTTAATGCTCCGAAACTTTGATTATATGCTTTCGGCCATATGAATTTTGAAGTTTTGGAACTTTGATAATCTGACATAGAGCTCTCTCTCTCTCTCTCTCTATATATATATATATATATATATATATATATATATATATATATATATATTTGTTTGTTTGGGGGATGTTTCACCACATGGGGGCCATGGAGTTTGGACTTGCCCTCTGCTAAATAATTTCTTCCTCAGATGTTCTCTGAGGGTAGTTTCAGTGAATAGTTTTCAAATATTTTATGTTCATTGAAACTGCATCAAGCAAGTTGACATGAATCCTTTTCCTTTCTGTAGAACAGCAGAAAGCAAAAATGTGGTCAGCATTGCAGGTCCAGCTGCATGATCTGTAGTTACAGGAAGATAGCATTAAAACCCTATGTCTGGCCATTAATTTGGATCATATAACTTCCCATTACCTCAGTGTAAATACAGTTATTAATTTAAATTAGCTTAGGTTAATGTTATTCATCAATAATTTATAGCTTTCATCATGATTATTCCAAAATGAAAGATGTGCTAGGTGACTGAAGAAAGATGTATTCAGTAATTACTGATCCAAACAATTTGTCACACGTTTTAGTAGTTGTGCTTCTGCTTGGTAGAAAGAAACCATGGCTAATTTCTGCTAAGGTCACTTTATTATCAGTTTGCAAATTAGACTGCATAACCTAACAACATGCAAACCATTTAGAATCATGTATTTCTATACAGTATATTTAGTAACAGAGAATGGAAGTACTTCTGTGAATTAGTGCTATAACAATGTATGCCACTACCTTCACAGCTGAGATGCAGATATGGGTTTTGCATGCTTGAGCTGAATTTTCAGTGAGTGAAGTTCAGTATTTGACTTTACAATTCCAAACTATTTTAACATGTTTCATCAGAAAAGGAACTTGTACCAAATGAGTTCTTCCTTCTCATGTGAATGCAAATAAATCTAGTCAAAAGTCCCCATCTGTAATGGTCAACTATTACTGGAATAATGAACAGAGCTTGTACCTTGCAGGCCACCATTCATCAGACCAGTTAAGATCACTACATGTGACAACTAAGGAACTAGGACTCATATGTCATGATTTCCTAGTTGCTACAATTCCATTATTTTATTTGCATCATTTATTTCTGGAGATGTTCTTTTTAAACTCAGACTGTTTTATTCACGGATATTCAGCAATGTTTGCAGAGTGGCTAGACATTGACATATTAACTCAGTTTTACAAAATAAGACTAAGAGGAAATATAAATCATTAAGCCATAATATAATATGGGAGTAATGTGCATTGAGCTTATTTCAACAAACAGTAGGGTCTACGTATGCAACTAATGTAACCTGCCACCAAAACTGCCAGAATGTTACAACCACTGATTGTAGGTTGTTACTGCATTTTACTGAAATGGTGCACATCATCAGTAAAACACAACCAGACTATTTAGAGGCATACCGAAAAAGTAAATCAAAACAATTTTGTAAGCTAAAGAAAATGACGTTATGTGTTACAAATAACCAATACTCTGGATGTGGTACATAACCTAAGTGGGAAGAAAGATGCAAGTTATTAAAACAATCCACAGGTGTATACATGATGCATGGCTTCATAGAGAGCATCTTTCCAAATCTAGTTACTTCTCTTTTTTTTCATAGTAAGAGGATAAAATATAAGGACTTTACTCTGTTTTGCTCATACCCAATTTGTGTTTAGTATACTTGTTTTTTTTTTTTTTTACTTAGTTTAACTTTTAGCATAATGTCTATAGTCTATATTTTTTACTACTATATTTTTTTCTTTTATCCAATGCTACCTCTGTACTGTTATTATACATGTCTTTGTTATATATTGTTAACTTTGTTACTGTTCATGCTTGGAGCTTTTCTCCCAGGGCCTCTACTGAAAATGGACATATATCCAGTAAGACTAGCCCGGTCAACAAATGTAAAATAAATAAAATAAAATAAATCTTATATTCTTATTCTATGCAAAGTCACTGTTTTGTGGCCCTTTCAATTATTGCAAAATAAAAACTGGGGTACATGCAGGGATAAAGAAAAACTAGTCATATCAGGAATAGAACTGTACTTTTTATTGCAAAATTACAAGTTGGAGGTTGAAACCTAAACTAACAATTAATAGACCTTTAGTACACCTCATCATATGTCATATGCAATAAAGCAAAACAGTGATCTTAGTTTGTTGCATCAGTGAATCCAATAACATATGAATCCACAGTAGACATAAAAATATCTTACTATAAATGAAAAAAAAAAACATTATGACACAAAATGAGGTAATAAGATCTGCTCCTCCATGAAGATTCAGGATCATCAATATTTCATATTGATACACATATATATTAAAATAACATCGTATTAATGCCATAAATGCTCAGCATCTCATGTGTCTCACTGTGGAGCACAGTGTCATACATCACATAAATATCTGCTACTTATATGAACTTTTCAACATTCCCACTTATCGATTAAAGATTGTACATTGCACTGGCTTGTTCACTGGGATAAGTACACAGTTTTTTTTCTATGTAGTTAGTCTGAACTACTCTGTTGTCGCTTACATTTTTGTATTTTCTGTTGGTGAAATGTTTTGTATTTCATCCAGGCTGAGCTTTAAATTGTTTGATATTGACCATTGCACTACCCCAGTAAATAAATATAAATACATAAATGAGTTTTGTGAAAAGGTATGTATCATCTGAGTATATGGAGTGTACTGCTGTGTTAAAGGAGGACGTGCAGTAAACATGTTTTGAGGCAACTCCACAGTTCACAAAGAACAGAAGTTATATTATGCATAATGGACGTGTGCCATCATGTACGATGGTACAAGTAGGTATAGTAGTGCAGGAAAATTATAGACAAGAATTGTATGCAGGGATAGACAATAGATATTTATATATAGTTATCATGAATATCACACATGTCCTCCATCCATCCATCCAGCCATCCAGCCATCCGGATACTGACTGTTATGCACATGTGCTTATTTGCAGAAAGAAATTTGGCAACCTCTCATAAACAGTGGATATAAAAAGTATACATGCCCCTGTTAAAATGCCAGGTTTTGGGGATATAAAAAAATGAGACTACAATAAATAATTTCAAAACTTTTCCCACCTTTAATGTGACCTATAACCTGTACAATTCAATTGAAAAACAAACAAATCCGTTAGGGGAAAAATATAAAAAATAAAAAACATGCAATAAGCTTGTTGTATAAGTGTGCACACCCTTAAACTAATACTTTGTTGAAGCACCTTTTGATTTAATTGCAACATTTAGCCTTCTTGGGTAGGAGTCTATCAGCATGGCACATCTTGACTTGGCAATATTTGCCCACTCTTACTTGGGAAAGCATTCCAAATCTGTCAGATTGTGAGGGCAACTCTTATGCACAGCCCTCTTCAGGTCACCCCACAGATTTTCTATTGGATTCTGGTCTGGTTTCTAGTTAGGCCATTCCAAAACTTTAATTTTCTTCTGATGACGCCATTCTTTTGCTGATTTGGATGTATGCTCGGGGTCATTGTCGTGTTGAAAGGTGAAATTCCTCTTCACTTTCAGCTTTCTAGCAGATGCCTGAAGGTTTTGGGCCAAAAGTGACTGGTATTTGGAACTGTTCATAATTCCCTCCACCTTGACTAAAGCCCCAGTTCCAGATGAATACAAGCAACCCCAAAACATGATACTGCCACCACCATGCTTGACCATGGGGATGGTGTTCTTTTGGTGATGCAAAATGTTGTTTTTGCACCAAAAGTACCTTTTGGAATTGTGGCCAAAAAGTTCAACCTTGGTCTCATCAGACCATAATGCATTTACCCACATGCATTTGGGAGACTTGATGTATAATTTTGCAAATTTTGGCTGGGCCTGGATGTTTTTCTGTGCAAGAAAAGGCTTCCATCCTGCAACCCTACCCCATAGTCCAGACATTTGGAGAATATGAGAGATTGTTGTTACATGTAGTACACAACCAGTACTTGCCAGAAATTCATGCAGCTCCTTTACTGTTGCTGTAAGTCTCTTGGCAGCCTCCCTGACCAGTTTTCATGTTGTCCTTTCATCAATTTTGGAGGGACATCCAGTTCTTTGCAACATCACCGTTGTCCCATATTTTCTCCACTTTTTGATGACTGTCTTCACTGTATTCCATGGTATATCCAATGCTGTAGACACTGTTTTTTAACCTTCTCCTGACTGATACCATTTAACAATGAGATTCCTTTGATGCTTTGTAAGCTTTCTGCTAACCATGGCTTTTGCTGTAGCAGGCAACTAAGTAAATGTCAGGAAAATCGTACTAGGACAGCTGAACTTTATTTGGGGTTAATCAGCACCTCTTTAATTGATGGCAGGTGTGTACCCAAGAAGACTGAATGTTGTAATTAAATCAAAAGGTGCTTCAACAAAGTATTAGTTTAAGGGTGTGCACACTTATGCAACCAGCTTATTGTATGTTTTTTATTTTTTTATATTTTCCCCTAAGAGATTTGTTTGCTTTTCAATTGAATTGTACAGGGTATAGGTCACATTAAAGGTGGGAAAACTTTTGAAATGATTTATTGTGGTCTCATTTTTTTATATCACAAAAACCTGGCATTTTAACAGGGGTGTGTGCACTTTTTATACATTATCCACTGTGTGTGTGTGTGTGTGTGTGTGTGTGTGTGTGTGTGTGTGTGTGTGTGTGTGTGTGTGTGTGTGTATGGATTCCCTTTAGAACCTCGAATTACCAAAATCTCGAAATTCATATGGTCGAAACCAAAAGATCGAGTTTTGGAAACTCGAACTTGTAAAATGAAACCAAAAAAAAAAAAAGTCAAACATCGCTTTTGCAGGGGTGCTTCACCCCCCTGCACTTAAATATACCAACTCCGAGATCGCACTACAGTGGGGAAAAGGGAAATCTCCCATCTTGCGCTGTATGCAGAAGCGCAAAACGGGAGATTTCCCACTTCCTGTCAACACCGCAGAAAAGATAAAAACATTACGTACACACAGAGCTTACAAGAATCCTTGCCTCTGTGTGCACATAATGTTTTAAAGTAAGTAAAGTGTTATTTTTTAAAACTTTACATATTCAATTTACTGAAATTTCGATCATATGGACTCGACCATATGAAATTCGACATTTCAGTAATTCGATTATGTAAAGTGCTCCCGTATATATATATATATATATATATATATATATATATATATATATATGGGTTCATATGAATCCATCGACAGTTCAAAACATCGACGGCAAAAGATCGACAGCGAGAAGACCGACGGAGGAAAACACCGACGCTGAGAACATCGAAATGGGGAAAGGATGTGTATTTATGCGATAGTGACGGACGTTAGGGTGCGATTAAGGTAAGTGTGCGATGTTGTCGGTCTGTGGGGATAGGGGTGGGTTAAGTGAGTTAGGGTTAGGGCTTGGGTTAGGTATGTGTGTAGTAGTGATAGGTTTTGGGTTAGGGGTGGGTTAAGTGAGTTAGGGTTAGGGCACGGGTTAGGTGAGTGTGCGATAGTGACGGATCTTAGGGTTAGGGTTTGGGTTAGGGTTGTCGATAGTTGTGTATGTAAGGTTTAGTGTTGGTTTGTTAGTATTTTGGTTTGCTAGTGTGGTGTGTGTGGGTTTTGGAGTGGGGATTTGTTTTGTTTGTTAATTGTTGTTGTACTGGTGTGGAGTGTATGCGGTGTCGTGCTTTTGAACTGTCGGTGTTTTCGCTGTTGCTGTTTCGCTGTCGATGTTTTGAACTGTCGATGGATTCATATGAACCCATATATATATATATATATATATATATATATATATATATATATATCCATTTGGACATGCACATATGACTGACTACAGGCCATTTAACCACATGTGTATACTGTAAACAAACCGCGTTCTGTTTCACCACCACATAAGTACATTTAGCATGTCCTTCTCTCTAAAAATGTATTGGCACTAGGTGACTTAGCTACAGCTATGATCAAGGGTTAACAAAACAGAATAACAGCACTGATCTCATACCACAACAGGTGTGTAAAAGCTGTCTCAGTGCTGCTTACTTTCTGGTAATCATCTTGAAAAGGGTCCGTGATCCAAGAGACCAAGAGAAATGAAATATGATTCAAGCAGTGCTGAGACACCTTATCAGTAACCTTGTCAATGAATTGCAAGTTACAGATGTTTCAATAATGATGATGAGGTACCAGAAGACGTACCAGGAATCAACACAAACAACCTTGAATGCTTTTCTGAAATCGGATTATCTGTGTTTCTTTTGCAAAGTTTTCACTCTTCTTCCTTATTTTTTATCTTTTTGAGCGACTCAATAAAAAGCATTCTTTAAAAAAAAACTTTTATTTATATTTTTATTTTTTTACTTTTTAGTTTTTTATTAATTTTTATTTTTTCCTTCCCTTCAGTTATCCAGCTTGATTTTTAAAATATTGTTTGCATATATGATTGTGGTTATGTCATATTTGACTTACCTGTATATGCACAGCATAATAGAAGCAAAGATACACAAGATGAAAGAAAGAGGTTTCACTCTTGTTTACTGATGCTTGAATATACAGAAAGACATAAATGAGCCAGGTGCAAGGACATGTTGTTATAAGCCTGCACATGTGCAGTATCACCAGTGCAGTACAATGGTTGTTGAATTTGCCTTATTTTGCTCAGCTATTATGTTAGGGATAATGCTTAATACCATCTGCAAGGTATGTTGTATTTTTACAATGTCCATCTTATCATCCCTTCTTATTTATTGAAAGTGCTCTGTGGTGTCTGCAGCTACTTCCTTACAGAAGCTCTTTGATTTGGCTGCAGGGTTACCATCTGTCCCTCTTTACACAGGCGAGTCCCTGTTGAACATTTGCAGGCTGTGAAAAAACATAAAAAATGGCAGATATCCTAAGATTTTAAGATATATAATATTTCCTTAGTATCCTGTAACTGTTTCATAATACAACTAAGTTATATATGAAGCTTATGATTCAAAGCTATCTACTAAGATAGACTAGAATTACATAAAAATAAAAATCCTCTATTCACTAATGGGCAAACTTAGAAACTTGTTAACTGCTTCAGTTAGTTGACTAAAAATGCAACAGAACAGTAATTTGGTTTTCAATTAGTCTTCATATATTAATGGGAAAGAAGCCTTATGCTTCGGAGATTACATGTATGTTAAAGATAATTTAAAAATATATTACATCAACATTTGTGAGCTTTTGTTCGGTTTTAGGTTACAGGTCGAACTTCAGAAATGTGACTCAGGTTGTGAGAAAACAGAGTTTATTAGAAGAATAGGTGGATGTGTGAAGATAGGGATTGCTTCATTGTTGCATTTTTAGTCGACTGAAGTAGTTAGCAAGTTTCTAAGTTCGTCCATTTGTGAGAAGAGATTTTTTTTTTTTTTTTATATATGAAGCTTCTTCGTAAGATATGAGGCAAGAACAATAAGTCCTATTCTGCAAAGAATATAGCTTTATTTTGGCACCAAAACAGAGTCAAAGTCCTGTTCTTTATGCTTGATGTTATTTACCCTGCAAAATTTTGCATTTTCATAAAATCCTACTTTGTGTCAAAAATAGTGTCCTGCATATCTGGTTATAGTAAAAATTGCATTTTTATAGCATAGCCTTGATATATTTGTTTTCTAAAGAATGCTACCATTTCAGATAACTGAAACCAGATGCACACATAATTGAACATAATGGAATAAGGCTGGCTTGCCACTGCAGCTACAGAATACTGTCATGTCTTTTGACTTATCACAAGCATAAAATAGTAGAAGCACAAAAATCTGGTATTCCTACAAAAAATAAAATGTCTGTCTATATGTATATGTGTAACGAAAGAGACAGTGGGGTTACCAAAACAACAGCTGTGCCCTTCCTGTTTTGAACGATATTGGTATGCCACACTTACATTAGTACTTTCCTAAGCATTTCTTTACCTGTGTTTTTCACTCAGACACTTTTCTTTTCTTTTTTTATGACCTACGCTGCTTTTGCTAGCTTGCTTGCATAAGTGTGTGTGTGGGGGGGGGGGGGGTGTAGGGAGATGTGAGTGTGTGTGTGTGTGTGTGTGTGTGTGTGTGTGTGTGTGTGTGTGTGTGTGTGTGTGTGTGTGTGTGTGTGTGTGTGTGTGTGTGTGTGTGTGTGTGTGTGTGTGTGTGTGTGTGTGTGTGTGTGTGTGTGTGTGTGTAGCAGGAAAGTTCCACAAACGGAGGCATGTGTATAGAGCAGGAAAGAGACACGAATGGAGGTGTGTGTGTAGAACAGGGAAGCACCACAGATGGTGTGTGTGTGTGTGTGTGTGTGTGTGTGTGTGTGTGTGTGTGTGTGTGTGTGTGTGTGTGTGTGTGTGTGTGTGTGTGTAGAAGGAAAGGACAGTGAACACAGGTGTGTGTGTGTGTGTGTGTGTGTGTGTGTGTGTGTGTGTGTGTGTGTGTGTGTGTGTGTGTGTGTGTGTGTGTGTGTGTCTAGAAGGAAAGTACAGTAAACACAGATGTGTGTGTGTCTGTCTCTGTGTGTGTGTGTGTGTGTGTGTGTATGTGTGTGTGTGTGTGTGTGTGTGTGTGTGTGTGTGTGTGTGTGTGTGTGTGTGCGCGTGTGTGTGCGTGTGTCTTTCTGTCGAGTGCGTAAGGTGGTGGTGCTGCGGTAACATTGTCGCCTCACAGTAAGACGTTGTCCTGTTCATTTCTCAGCTAAAGCGTCTTCTGTGTGGAGACATGCGTGAATAGGCGTACCTTCCTTGAAGGTTGTGTGTCAGAGCTGGCAACTCGGCACGTAAAAATCTACTGCCAATAATTAGCGGACCGGAGTTCCGCTGTGGCGACCCCTAACCGGGAAAAGCCGATAGATACAGCAACAAATGATGTAGGGAGATGTGAGATTTTTGTGTGTGTGTGTGTGTGTGTGTGTGTGTGTGTGTGTGTGTGTGTGTGTGTGTGTGTGTGTGTGTGTGTGTGCGCACGCGTGTGTGTGTGCGTGTGCACGTGTGTGCACGTGTGTGTGGGTGTGTGTGTGTGTGTGTGTGTGTGTGTGTGTGTGTGTGTGTGTGTGTGTGTGTGTGTGTGAACTGTCTCGCTAATGACACAGGGACAATATTTTACTTAAAGACTAAAATATTGTCCCTCTGTCATCATTACAATGCTTTTTTATTGAAATTGGCTTAGCGAGACAGAACCACAGAGGGACAGAGTGACAGAACCACAAAGCCAATTTCAGTAAAAAGCATTGTAATAATAAAAAATGCCAGGCAAATACTGTGATTTGTTCATTACATTGCATGTGGAAAAAAATGATAAATCACCACTTGGGCCCTGAAATAACTGACCTCCAAAATACCATAGTTCAAAATACATATTAAATATGACCTTAAACTTACTGTCTGCCTCTATTCTCTAATTTATTTAAATGCAGAACGTAAATCCCGGTTACCAAAGACAGAAAAGATGTGCATCATCTGGTGAGTTTGTAACTAGAGGGACGACACTGTAAAGCATAAAATGCAGCTTTGTTGTTGGACAATTCAATCAGGCCTTGCTTATTCTTTCAAATTGATTCTTCTGTTTTATAATAATTTGCCTTTCAAATAACAAGTGCAAGGGCAATGCGGTAAACTAAAAGGCAGACAGGACATTTTTCTGGAAATTCGTTGCAATTACTTGATGGAGGAACTTGACCCAGCTGGGCATGAAAGTTGTTCTGGACAAATAGCATGTAATGACAGAAACTGGAAACTCAGCACTTACTTTGCCAAGTCTGTCACAAGTCTAATTTCACTGGATGAACAGAAACCAGCCTCCTGTTTACTCTTCTGATATGAAGTGTGTCTCATTTCTCAAGAGGATGATGTATCTTGCCTGTGATTTATGTAAACTGGGTTGAGATAAAATGATTTTCCAACATCTATTAAGGTAATGGAAGCCAAGGTCTATCCTTGCATCTTCTGAAAGAGATGTGACACCTTTTTCTCTCATTTAGTATCAACTGTATCCTAGCTAGATAAGAAAGTGGCTTGTCTGTATTTCTGATTTACAAATGAAGTAAGCTGCTTCAAATTTTCTTCTCAGATTTTTTTTTTCAAATCAGCAATAATTATAATTGCTTTATATATGCTGACACAAGAGTTATGTTCTACTATCTAGAAGAACAGTTTTTATATTAATATAGTTCTGATGCATATAGCTGAATATTTTTGGGTTATCATTTTGGGGGAAAAGCTAGGTGTGAAAGCAGTATAACTTCAAAGTGACTTACCTATACATTTTTGGTGAAATGGATTCATGTAAAAAGCCTTCCCCTGAGATGTTAATGCAGATATTTGCCACAGGGAATGCCACTGCACATGGTAAACTTAATTCTAATGTTAGCATAATTTGTTCAAAGTACTTCAGGTAAAAGTAGAGTAAACATGGACCTCTGCTGGTTGCAACATAGAAGTGAAACAGGACTCTGTCATTGTATGAAATAGTATAAATAAATCTAAATAAAAACTAAAGAAACTCACTTTACTGCCCAATGCTCAAATTACTTTCACAAACAAGGCTTCACCTTATAAAACAGAGCAATAAACACAAAAATATAAGTTGTGATGGCAGATAAAGACTGTACTATCCACCTCTATTTATTTATTTATTTTATGAAAAGTTGTAACTTCTACTTATCAAACAGTTTCTCCTTACTCCAGTTCTCATAAGAAAGACCATATACGTGTCTCTAATACAGTCTATAACTCATTCACTGTTATGCTACCCTTTCAGAAATAACAGACAAAAACATTCACCACCCTATATATTGAAAAATTCTTTCTCATTATTTCTCAGAAACTGCAATTAATATGCTGCGAGTTTTTATTTTTTGTTCTAATTCACTTTTTTTGAGATATGTTACCCATTTCATTGGTATGGATGTGTAAGATATTTAAAAGCCTTTATCGTGTCCTACATCTGTCTGTTTTCTTCTAGACTATACATAGTTGTGGTTTTAGTTTCTCTTGTGTTCTTATATGGCTTATGACGCAAACCACTGACCAATCGGTTGCCCTCCTTCATACTATTTCTGTTATCTTTCATTATACTTATGCTCTCTTTAGAAATGCACATGTTCCACCAAGTTAGGTATTTCCATCTGTCTATTAAAACAGACAATAATTTCTTTGTTTTAACTGGTGACATACCACGTGATGTATCCCCGATTTCTTTGTTGATTTCTTGTAGTACTTGTAAATAAGTCAGAAATGTGTTAACATGTTAATGCTGTTGCTACTACACCACTGGATGTGCCCATCTTTATAATTCTTTATATTACTTTTTTATTTTTATTTATGTATTTATTTATGTGTTGATTATTTATTTATTTATTTATTTATTTATTTATTGCTTATAAGATTCACTATTATGGATTGAATTTAAGCTAACATGTTTTTGACCATTCTTCCAGTATTTATAAGGTGATTCCATGCTTTCTTTATTTCCTTTTGTATAAGTCTTGTTCCATAACTTTATGTTATAAGCAAAGAGGCATATTCCCTTTGGGACCTTTTATGAAGTCCCTTATAAAGACATTTGAAAGAATTTGTCTCCCTGTGTTATCTCTGTGGTTACCATCCTTTCATATGACATAACTCCACTTACTACAACTTTCTGTGTTCTGTTGTGCAGTCACTGTTTTGTCTCTGGTTCCAACTTCAGAGCCATCTCAGCTGATTTAATCCTATTCATTTTTATACAATACCATATCAAGTGCCTTGCCAATGTTTAAGTATTCCACATACATTGCAGAATCTACAGTCCCTTGTCAATATGGTTACCCAGTGAAAAAATCAATTAGATGTTTTGGCCTGACTTCTGGTTGCAAAACCATATTGGCTTGCATCATGTGCCCCACAGGTTTCCAACTATTTGTAAAATATTTCCTTCAGCAATGATTCCACAATTTTCACCCAACTAAGGTCAAAGTTATAACAATAATTTCCATTCTCTGCCTTGTCCATGTTCTTCTGAAGCAGACTCACATCAACTTTATTCCATTTACCAGGAACATTATTTTTATTCCTAGGTTTATTAAGAAGGTTAGTCAGCACCACTACTTGTTCTTTGTCAGTTCTAGAGTGAATTCTGTCAGGCTCCATTACTTTATATGGCTTCAGTTTCTGACTTCTTTTAGTTATTTTTTTCTCCATAAACAACTTGGCCTTAACGTCCTTTTCCTTGGCAATAGTACTGTGGGCACCTAGGTAAGATTGCACAGAGTAACCTTGAAAAAGGAATAGCTGCTAATGTGTAATTAACTGCCATTTTTATTTGAAATGATGTCATTTAAATAAGTGATATTGCAGACATCTTGTGGGAGGTGTAAAACTCTTATGTAGGAATAAATAAATTTAAAGAGTTCATCTAAAACCGTCTTTGAACAGTTGATACACATATATTTTTTGGCACTTACTCTATCTCAGTGCTATTTAACAGTTTGTTACTGCATTTATTGATTTTGTTGAATTTATCACTGTTTTTCAGCTTGCACTTTTTAAAGAAATAACATCTGTTTGTTACTGTACTGCTCTTTGATAGTTAACAGTATTCTGATATTTCCTAATCTCTTCTTATACTGCAACAACTGTTCTGAGTTTTCCAAAACATTTCTAAGTTTTGCAAAGTTTTTCTGTGTTTGTAGAAGTGCCTGTATGTTTGCATACATTTTTCTGTATTTGAAAACTTTTCTAAGGGTTTGTCAACTTATTTCCAAGGATTCCTGATACTGCAGGAATTCTGCCTTTTGTTGTAAAGCATTTGTTACTGCACATAATCTCAAAACCAATTAATTTTACATTATAACTAAGACAGTTTTTTTCCTGCACTCTTGTGGGAAAAAAGGGCTGATTCAACCCATCTGATTGGAGAACTGTAGGTGAAAGGCTTATTGTGTGTTTATCTGATTGGTCTGTGGGCTTAACTGTAAAAGTCTTTCATCCTGATGGTATAAAAGTCTTGTATTTGCACATTGCACAACTTGGTTACCCATACCTTGTATAGTAAGCAAATCTCTCCAGTTTAAAATCCTCTATAGGAAATCATCTCCATAGTCTCCCACTGTTCATAGCTGATCAAAGAGCTGCCAGTTTGTGCAGAGAGCAGCACCACCACAGGTCATTTAATAGAATACTACTTAACACTCTCAGATAGATCTTTGATGAAATGAATGGCAACACTTACCAGCCTGAAATTATAACAAACTTGCTGGCTGACAAGTTCAGTTCAAACTTCTCCCCCATCACCTCCTACCACACCCAAAGAAATACCCGCAACCACCCCCCTACCAGTCATTATGAGGGAATAGGTCCTTACTGCACTCACAAAAGCAAAAAACACAGCATCCATGGATGCTGACAACATTCCAGTACGCTATTAAATAGCTTAAAACAGAATGTATCAGGGCCACTACGGACACTTTTTAACCACAGTCTCTAGATGGACTTTGTTCCAGAGGAATGGAGAACTGTAACAGTCATCCCTCTGCACAAGGGGGTGGCAATTAACTAACCCAGGGAATTACAGACCCATAAGCTTGACCAGTCTTATTTGCAAGGCCATGGAAGAATTATCATAGACATGATCGATAACAACTTAGGAACTCTTCAAACATAGTACCCAATTTGAGTTGCTAAAAGGGAGATCTTGACTGCTCAATCTGGTGGACTTCTTCAAAAAAGTTAACAGGGCCATGGATGAGGGTAAAACGGTACACAATGCTTATCTACACCTGGCCAATGCTTTTGACACAATCCCCCACTATGAGATCATAGATAAACATTCTGAGTCAGGCATAAACCCCTACATCATCATACGTATAGCAAACTGACTCACTGAGAGGACACATGTTTTCCAGATAGATGAATCCACCTCTGATAAGAAACCTGTTACTAGTGCTGTCCCACAGGGCTCAGTGTTGGGACCCCTCCTGTTTGGTATATACTTCTCTGAAGTGAAGGTCAATGTTGGGGGTCTCTTGCTCACCATGTTCACCAATGACTGTAAGCTGAGAGCAATCACTGAATCCCCAAATGATGATGACATCCTACAAACAGGCCTAAAAATAATAAATGACTGGTAGCAAAACTATGGAGTGAGATTAAATGCTAAAAAAAGTATAATCATATCCATCAGTAAATCAGATATCCCTGCAAATTATAGTACTGCTAGCACACCCCTAAAAGTAGACGTAGTAGCGAAGGATCTAGAAACAAAGATAGATAGTAATGTAAATTTTGACCACCAGGTAATCCTTTGTGTGGCTCAACTTATAAGTAAGGACATGGCATCATGCTCAAAGGAAGTCATTGTGTCATTGTATTTGGCCCTCATCAGGCTCTTAGTTGAGGAAAATGCTCCCTTGTGCATGTACTAACCAGACACTTACACCAACTGGAGTGGCATCAGAGTTTTCTCAATAAAAAAATACAAAGATCAAGACACCTGTCTTATGCAGACCAGCTAAAGGCCCTTTCCCTTTACTCCATCTCATATCATTTATTGAGAGATGACTTATGCATGACGTATAAGGCATTCTCTGATCCAGCCATGATGAAAACATTGCGTATTTGAAAGACAAATTATACAAGGGTTATGCATTTCATGGACCTGAAACCTATTTGTAACTCTAACATAACTTGCTGGAGAGACAGATTCATACCCAAAGGCTACCTCATCTATGGAATACACTTCCCATCTTCATAAAACAAAGCATGTCCCTCACTGTCCTCAAAAAGAATTTGGATAAATAGATGGGGAACAATAAATTCACTCCTGGGGTACTGCTCATGTCCCTTATGGACATTGGCAGTGTGTAAAATGACTAAGGACTCCAAATCCCAAAGACCCAATAGCCTGATACTACCCCATCCCATATCTGGGGAATTAAGATATAATACTGTCATATTCTGGGTATTATTGGCTGGACTTCAAAAGGCTCTTGTGCCGTTAGTCTAGTAATCATCTATGAACTTGTGAGCCTATGGGGGAGACAAACACACCCATGAGAGGGATTGCAGAGATTGAAGCTTTCTTGAAAAAAAAAAAAATTTTCTGTACATTCTTGTTAAAGCTGACAAGATGAAGTGATGGATTAGCTGTTCAGTGATTCCACACTGTGATATTTCCTGCTGTGATGTTGTCCTATTGATCCAAAGAACCGTCTGAATGTCATTGCTAAATATCCTTTCCATTCCATTCAGTAAGTCAACAGATTATTATACAACATCCCTTTGTAACTGTGTAAAGGAAGATTTGTCACCCTAGTGATATTTATACTTCTTTCTTTACCTTTGTAAAGCTTCGTGTTTCATCAATAGTACTATCTGTAGTACTGAATAAATTGTGTTCATCTATGCTGCAGTCTGTTTACATAAATGTATATATATATATATATATATATATATATATATATATATATATAAAGTCAACAAATATATATATATTCTAATATGGTTTATCTAAACAGGGTTCCTGTCTGTGCTCTCATCCCAAATGCACCACATCTACCCAAGCCAGTGATGGTAGTCACTGTCCATGCATGTGAGGCATTGGGCTTGTGTAGGACAAAGGGATACAGGTAAAACCTGTAGTGGTACAGGTGTGCATATCATTACCAGGAGAGGAGTTAGGGCTTGCACTGCAAACTCCCTGTGACTGCCAGAGAATGGATGTGCCTTGACTAGCTGAACCCAGTTAGAGAATCGAAGGGCTCTGGTCACTCTCACACCAGACAGAACAAATGGATATCAAACTTCCCACCACAGTGGGGAACAAATGGGAAGATAAGGCAATCGTTGGATGGTTGGCAGACATAGGGGAATGAGAACATACAAAAAAAAAATAAAACAGTGATGCACATAATTCAAGTGAACAAAGTTTACAGAATGCAACCCCATTCCTTATCACCTTAAGTCACTGACTTACTTAGCTTCACATATTGAGAGGGATTCAGTTTTACTGAGATAATACTTTCCTTTGACACCAAGGACTTTGTCAAAATGGTCCCAGACTGTACTGCTAAATGACGTTTACTGCAAACAATTACATAATGTTATTTTAGTAGCCTGTTCTACTAAGATTGCATGCAGATCCAATCTTTTCACCAGCTCCAGCTTTTTTCCAGTGGAAGATTATATCACTTTTCACTGATTCATTACCAGACAGAGCTATTCCATGCTACCCCTCTCTCACAAGCCAATGTCTTTTAGCAGAACTACACAAACTCCATTCCAGCTGGGGGAAAGCACATGAGACTGTAATGTACTTTTAAACAGAACATTTTTTTTCTGTCAGTTTACAAATGTTTTCAGTTACTTCACACTACTTCCAGCCACAAAAAGAAAAAGTTAAGTGTGGAGTCTTTGCCACCATAGCAGACTAGAAATTTGTTTCAGCTGCAGGTGGGTGAGTCTGCTGTGGCCATTTATTGTACCTCAGAACAATCATCTTTTACCCCCGATCCCTATGGTGTAGCACCTACAGCCTCTATAGAGTTGGATTAGCCATGTCTTCTACAGTTGTTAGAATCTCATCAGTAGAGAGCCACTTTTGTTGGTCCTGGGAGAGAGAGGACAGGGAAGGTTTCCCTGTTGTGTCAGAATGTTGTACACATCTCTGGGGAAGCAGCTGCCACCATTAGTAACACTTCTGGTCCCATTTTTCCTGAAAAAAAGAAACAGAAAACCAAGCATGTATCTATTCCTCCTCAAATTTCTGTGGATAGGACTCGTTTACTGGGTCTGGCTCAGGGTTTAATTCAGCCTATTGATCCATCTTATAAACTAGTTTCAGTAAAAGAATGAGGAATTCCACTTTTTCCTGAAGATATTCAGGATTTTGAATCTGAACATGAAGATGCAGGGACAGAGATATATGTTTTTTTCCCACAGATTTCTGATTCAGACTCAGCTGAGAGCTCAGTTTCTGATTCTTTTTCTCTGTGACTGTTACTAGAATGTTCCAGCGTTTTGCAGAGGGAGAACTCTGAAATTTCTCAGTCCCTCAGAAAATACAATGAGTTGTGTGTTACAGAATGATTTTCCAGAACTTATAGACATTCCTCCTGTTCTGTCTGCTTTAAAGAATATGTATGTTACTGTTTGCAATTTTCCTGATAATCAGCCAGCTGTCCCTAAAAAGGCAGATAGGATGTATAAAGTTCCTCACTGTTTTAAATTTTTATACACTATTCCCAATCCTGACCCAGCAACTACTGTCTTTAGATTATCCCACTGTTGCTAACACATAGTTAAGTCCAATCTAACTCTTTCTGATAAGGATGGGAAAATTACTGATAGGTATGGGGAAAGTGTTTATTTCTGCAACTTTGATTTTCAGAATTTTGAATTGTCTGGCTCATATGTTAAAGCTGGTTCGGACAAATTTTGAAAGTATGAGGAATGTTCCATCTGCAGATTCTTCTTGTGAGGAAAAATCTGATTTAATTAACTTAATGTTTTCTATTACACAGATCACTGCTCATTGCAGTGTGTGTATATGACTCTGTTGGTATTTCTTCCAGGGTATGACCACTGGCACTGTTTTGAGGAGGTTTCCATGGCTATATTATCAGAACCTCCCATATTATGTTAAAAATGAGATTTTAAATTCTTTCTTGGATACAGATTTAGTGTTTGGTCCCTCTGCTGCACAGGTGATCAAAAAGTGTGATGAAAGGCACAAGCTGATCAAAGGAATTCCAAATTGTCCAAGGGATTTTCTATCTCCTCATTCATTGTTGGCAAAAGCAGAATTTATTTATTAGTTAGTTAACTAGTTAGTTTGTCTGTATATTTGTTTATCAGGATAGTGCACTGATCTCAATGGACTATTTATAGGCCAAGCCAGGGTGAATATGATTACATAAATGAACAAAACATATTTACAGACACAAAGATACAGTTAAAAACAAACGCATGTACATATTTACAGATGTAAGAATATGATACAACATTTAGTTCATGAAGCAGTCTAAAGGGGTCGGAATAAACAGTCTCAACAAAATTCAGGTAAATATACATTTAAGAAAAAATGGCAAAGGGGTTCCAAAAACAAGTATTGAACTTCCCAAAACGAAGTACAGTACAACAAGTCTGAATGACTATTCAGGAGTTCCTGTGACTCTCTCCCACCCTCACACCTTTTTTGCTTCCAGAAAGTCTGAATCTCCATTTTTCTCTCTTTGACACCAGATTGTTTCAACAAATAGGTTCTGAAAATAATTCATCAAGGTTACAGATGGCAGTCGGAGGAAATTTTTCCTTTCCAGGGGGTCATTCCTCATCCTCCAGATCAGACACTTTTGTTTCCACCTGCTCTTCTTCACATACTGACCCAAGGAGTGAAAGAACCAGTTCCTACTTCCCAGGAGGTAAAGGGTTTTTATTCAAGGATGTGCCTAGTGCTCGATAAAGAAAATGTTTAGAAAATAGTTCTGGATCTTTCTTTCCTAAACCTGTTTGTGATAGTGCCAAATTTAAAATGATGTTGCGTCACAACCTATTACCTCTTCTTCTTTCAAGTTTCTTGCTTGCACTAGACATAAAATATGCTCATCATCAAATCCCTATTCATCTAAATGTCAGATGTTTCTTAAGGTTTTTTGTTCTGGATCATATCAGTTCTCTGCCTTACCCTTTTGAGTATCCACTGCAACAAGAGTGTTCACAATGTGTCAAGTTCCAGTTATAGCTCATTGCAGGTTACAGAGTATCCACATTTTCACATATTTAGATGTCTTGCTTATCTTTGCATAGTCTTTTTCAAAGTGGCAGGAATCTGTCACTCTCTTGAGTGAGGGATCTCTTACACAAGAAACGATTCTTAGAGAACATTCAAATGTCTTTCTTGACTCCCTCACACAGAATTGTGTTCCGGGGATATCATCTAGACACCTCAGTTCAAAGAATGTTTTTCCACAGGAAAAAATCGATCTTTATTTAGATCTATTTCTTAGGTTTTCCACTTAGCCTTTGGTTGCTGCAAAGGAATATCTCAGGATTTTGGATCTCATGGCATCAATGATACTTATGATACCCCTGGCAAGACTCCACATGAGGAATATATAGTGATATCTGAAATCACTTTGGTCTCAGCATCAACAACCTTTATATTTTCAAATCATAGTGCTGGAGTATGTCAGAAGGGAAATATTTTGGTGGAGAAAACAAATATACTCAAATCCAAGTCTCCCCTTCTCACTCCCAGGTCTAAAGCAGTCAGTCACCATAGACACTTCAGATTTTGCTTGGGGAGCAGTTTCAAGAGTGGTGCGTGACAACAGGGACTGACACAAGCAGTTAAATATAAAGGAGATGCTTGCCCTGATCAAGGCACTCATCTCTCTGAACCGTCTATGGTCCCCAGGACCTCTTCAAGTGATTGCAGACAATACAAGAGTCATATGGTACATCAACAGAGGGAATTAGGTCATACCCTGTTTTTAAACTGACCATGTTAGCTTGGAATATAGCTTTACAGCACAATCAAACTCTTTAGGAATCTTACATTCTGTCAGAGGAAAATTGTGTGTCAGGCAAGCTCAGCAGGATGAAGGCATACCCTTACAAATGCAAACTAGATCAAGGGGTCAACTGAAATTTGATCCATGTGTGGGGTGTTCCCAAGGTAGACCACTTTGCCTCCTCTATTAATAACTAACTGGAAAGATTCTGTTCCAGGACTCCATGGAAGAAGGCATAGAAGACAGATGCCTTTTCTTTTCCTCGGACAGGAATGTTTTTCTCTCTGTATGCTTTTCTACCCTTTCCACTAATATCCAGAGTACTTCTGAAGCTTCAGAAGGAATACCTCAAGGTCACTGTGCATCCATTCAAGGCTAATTGTCCTCTGGTTTTACAATATCTGTGTGAGTTACTATTGTATGGCTTATTTTATGCATCTTTCAAGGTTCATTTTGAGGAAGGCCTAAGATAAGGTTTATGGATGTGGTGAGAGAGGACATGCAGGTGGTTGGTGTGACAGAGCAAGATGCAGAGGACAGGAAGAAATGGAAATAGTTGATCTGCTGTGGCGACCCCTAACGGGAACAGCCAAAAGAAGATGATGATTATCAAGGTTCATTTATCAACCATTTCAGCAGGTCTGCCTATGAATTCTCCTCTTTCAATGCAGTCTCACATCAAAATGTTCTTGAAAGAAGTTATGCATAAGAGGCCTCCAAGAAAACTGGTAGCCCCTCCTTGTGATCTAAATTTTGTGTTAGAAAATCTAACAATTGCTCCATTTGAACCAGCTAATATAGCTGACTCGAGGTACTTAACATAGAAAACAGTTTTACTGATTGCGCTGACCAATGCAAGAAAGGTATCAGTTGCAAGCTCTTACGGTAAGAAAACAATATCTCATTTTCCATAGGTAGGGGGTTTCTTTGAGAACTAATCCTTCTTTTATGCCAAAAGTGGTATTTGTGTTTACTTTAATCCAAGCGATCATTCTCCCTGTTTTTTTTCCTGAACCAAAACATGAGGGAGAAAGGATACTCCATACCTTTGATGTCCACAGGCAACTCAAATACTGTCTTGGCTGAACTAAATCTTTCAGATCTTTGGATCAATTCTTCATTTCTTGTGAAGGTAAGAAGAAGGGAAAACCTGTGTCAAAGCCTATTTCTAAATGGTTGTCTAAGGCTATTACCTTTTGTTATATTCACCATTGCAAAAGTATTTCAGGCAGGGTCAATGACCACTCTATCTGGGCCTTAGCTTTATCTATGACTTTTCAGAAAGAAGAAGTATTAGACGTAGTCTAGTAGCCACTATTGGTTCTCTGAACACTATGAACATACTTTTCCAAAGCACATAAGCTTGATTTCTTCTCTAGGTCCAGATCAAGATTTGCTAGCCCTATTCAACAGGAGCTCCTAGCCTCTGCTCGTTCCACCTCCTAAATGTAGTTAGCCATGGTAGTCTACCCAGATTCACTAGACAATCTCGAAATATTGAAATGTCGAATTTCAGTATTTCGAGACTGAATAGTCAATAACCCACATGCACGAAAACCCAAAACTGCGAAAAGCACAATCACGACCACACACACACACACACACACACACACACACACACACACACACACACACACACACACACACACACACACACACACACACACACACACACACACACAAACCAACACATAAACACACACACATACACCTACCTAACTACACTAAAACAAGCAAAACAACACACACAAGCACAACACAACACACAAACACACCTACCCTACCTATAAGCAGGGGGCTGCAGCCCCCACACCCCCCTACTTATATATACTAACTCCGAGGTTGCACTAAACACACAAATACACAAAAAACACCACTGCACACACTCACATACACTAAAATCCCTACCAAATACCCTTACACAAACACCACTTACCTGAAACCCCACCGCACCGCATGTCACAAACCCGACACCACAATAGTGGATTCGACATTTCCACATTCAACACAGTGCAGTTTCGTGTAACTGCACTTTCGACTATTCAGTCTCTAGTGTATCCATCTACCCATATAGACATTGCAATATAATGAACACAGTACAGTGGCATAAGTTGATCTGACCGTAACAGTAGATAGTGAAAAACTTTAGTTTAGGCTTGCACCCAAAGAGTAATGCACCACCATATAGCTCTCTGATTGGCAGTTAATTTATCCAGTGATTACAGAGTCCACTACTACACCAACCCAAAGGCAGATAGACATACATTATGACTCTAAATATGCACTGATTGTACAATGACATCAACATTCACATCAGTATCTAGTAACTACTGTGTTGTCCACACCAGCTTCTCAGCCAAGACTAAGTACAACACATTTAAGTAATCAAAGCAATCACTGTTGTGAAAGGAGCTAGCAGAAAATGATGACCTTAGATATCTTCACTGCATGACTATGAAGCATCAGTACAAAATTTTCTTTACATTCTTCTTCCATTTGAAGTCCTGTTGTTGAATAATGAGCTAAAAACAACTCATATAGAATGCAAAACAGGTTCAAAATTATAAGGGTATTAAAATTCAGACTGACGTTCACTATTACTGTAGTTTGGAAAGCATTGCAAAAGGCTTACAAACAAGGTTAAAACAATAATCCTGAAAATCAAATTTACTTAACTGGAAACACAAAATATTTTTGGAAAGAAATAAATAGTTGAGCTGGCAAACAAAAGGGCTTTCAATGTACCTCAATGAGCATCTGTGAAGGAAACACAATCTCAGTGGAATGGGAGGGAGAAGTATTTACTGTGTTCATTATTTGACAGCTAAGCATCTCAAATCAATTCCCACAACAAACTGTGTGCAAAGCAGATGAAAGTGTTATTGGCTTTACTATTGACATTTAAGTTAATAAATGGCTGAGGCAGAGTTCAAACTATTGAATGGCTGGATCTGATGTTTTATGACCCAAGGTCCTCTTAGTTAGTGATAGCTCTACTGGTGACCCATCATTATATTCTGGAACTTCCCCTTAATAAATTGAAGCCTGCAAATCTCAACCCCATTCCTAATCATGGTCCTACTCTTTCTCTAGTATCTTACAGACCCATTTTTCTTTTATTTCCTTTAGTCATACATTTAGGAAAGGCTGTAAGCAGTGTGAGTAATAGGATATGGTGATGTCTATGGCAAGGTTAGTAACAAAAAGAGCACAGCAAAAGTTTACCAGCACCACCTACGGGTGACATACTAAGGTGACCTGCAGAGTAGTACTTGTGGACCTAGCAAAGATATTTGACTTTGTAAATCCTGTCAAGTTGCAAAGACAGCTGTTGCTGTATGAGTTAAATCCACCACCATTTGACTGGTTTTCAAGTTATTTATTTATTTTTTATTTAACATTTGTTGACCGGGAATGTCCGACTAGGTTCCACAGAGCCTGTTTTCAGTGGAGGCCCGGGGCAAAATGCTCCAGATGCATGTCTTTGGAAAGACTTGCATGACAAGTCTTTATATAAAGAGTATCAACTGACATCCATTACTCTCAGTCTAATGCAATAAAGAATAGCGTACCTCGTGGCTTAGCCCTGGGACCGCTGCTGTTTCCTGTTTATTTTTCTTAAATACACAAGCAGTGGGAGTTTCAAATTTGAACAAACCAGTGTAGACAAGTGACCTGTTTAACGTGACCTCTAACCACTTTTTCTCTGAAATCAGTGCAAAGATCAAATGTAATTTGTCACTGCTATATATTGGGTTACAGAAAATGGGTTCAGAAATCAATTTCTAGAAAACCAAATCCACACAGTTTGGCTCCCAAAAGAGATTTCTCAGGTAAAGAACTATAACAGCACCCTTGTTCTCTAGGAAAGATGCAGAAACATGATGCATTCTTTCAAATACTTAGGAAGTGTGGCCAAACAAGACCTTGACTTTTCATGTCTAATCCAGTAAGACTGTGATCGGATATGAGCACTGCTTGCTGCATATTTGGAACAATCCTTTACGTGGAGAAGAAATGGAAGCACTAAGTAAATGGGGTATTAATTCCTACCTTGAATTTTTATCTGCAACCTCTACAATTAATTTAGAAAACATGCGTTCATCTCAAATCAGGAGCTACAAATTTATTAGTGGATCATTAGAAAGTAACCTCACTGCCTAACCTTTTTCAAAGCAACATAGGTTCCAAAAACAGTATAACTAAGCTTCTACTATTTATCTTCATTTACAAGAGTACTATCTTTGACCTTTGGAAAATCATCTTCAGAACTCTGATACTTAACTCAATTACAAGATACTTTATTTTTAGTGAATTTGCTTTAAAATCACTTAAGCTTCCCCAGCAATTATTAACATGTACCTCTAAGGCTTCCTCCATTCCAGGCCTCAGAGCTTGAAGCTTTTTTTCCTGTCAATGTCAGGGAGTTACTGACTATAGGTTCTACCCAATTAGAGTTAAATTACTACTTAAAAACAAATAAAAATGTACTTGGACTGTAGTTGTTAAACAATGCATCTTTTTCTTGTGATGTATTTGCTCTAATCACATAAGACTGAAGTGAGGTCAGTGTCTATAAGGAATCTAATAATATTATTTTGCATAACAGAAGAACAGATGTTATACATATGTTTAGTATTATAAAACTATGTTCTGCAAAATAATTCTAAAACTGCTATTATCTTTTTAAGTTATATAGATATATGCTTTCTTTCTTAATATAACTAGGGTCTTACTGCAATTGCACTCTAGCAGGTTCAATTCACCTACTTTAAAAAATCATGTTGCCTAATACTGTAGTTCTAACTGTGAACATAATTTTCTCAACGTTTAACATTCTGGGTGCTGCAAAACCTTACAAAGGTCAAAAGAACTGTCCGTATTTAAAATGTAGCACTGAGAAAACATTCAACTTGTTAAGAAGATTCATAAACTCCCATACAGGAACATGTTTAATATTTTATAAAAATGATATAAGGAGAAAAAATGATTAAGCACATACAGTCTGATAGCAATTTTGAGCTTTATACAGCAATTAAGCATCTCAATTATTTTGTAAACTATTTCATAAACATAATAAGGTATTTATTTCCTTATTTTGTTAAGTGGGGTAGGACACTAATCCATATAGAACATTTTCAGGTTTAGGCTTAAGTTTACAAGGCTTAGAACATGAAAACATATTAGAGATTTTCAAGATCTATTAACTAAATTTGCACACACTGTAATAGCTTAATTTGTTACAAGATTTAAAAAGAGAAACACGTGAATACTTACTTTACAAAAATTGTTTTCTGGTGTCAATAGAATGGTCACTTGTTTTATCCAAAAGAGTTTCTGAACAATTATTTTATATATATATATATATATATATATATATATATATATATATATATATATATATATATATATATATATATATATATATATATATATTATACAATGACAGGTCATTAACGTTCAAAAACATGTACCCTGATTGGTCAGCCCAGCTAGTGTAAATTGAGCATATTCTGATAGGAAGAAGTCCAGTTGCCACCGTTTTCTTCTATAAATATATGCTAATGCTTTCCAGTTTTCTTGAGCTAAGACGTCAAGAGGTATGTACAGAGAGCAGAGAAAATACAAGCAAAATCAGGTACTTTATGCAAAACTAAAGACACATACATAATTTTCTTTGCATTTCTGCTGTCTCTCTCTCTCATACCTCTAAACTGTCTGGAGTTCAAAAAGCAATGGAGATCTTCTTTTCTCAGTTGCTTGCTTTCCAAAGCACTGATGTACTCTGTAAGTGTGGGAACATAAGTCCCATACACATGTGCAGTACATCAAGGAAGAGGCAGGATACAAAAAAAAAGTGGAAAAGCACCACAGTGCCATTATACAAAGATATTATTTAAGAAAAGTAATTTCTTTCTTAAATAATGTCATTGTATAATAGCACTTTGCCTTTGTGATTAAACCACACCAACCATGGGTATATCTTCAATATACCACACCCAGTCACTGGTTATTGCTATAATATTTAATAAGGCAGACCGTATAAAATTATTAGTATGATCTCATGCATTATCTCCCATGACTTTTTCGTGCCTGCTATAATGAAAATCTTAAGTCTGCAGGGTATAGGCAGTTCTAAGAAATGCTTAAGACATTTCTGATTAGCTGTGAGTCACCTCATGCAGCAAAAACCTCAGATATTAGTGTAGCATGCCTGTGTAGTATTTGTCTATGAAACCCAGTCCATGTTAAATTACCAACACATTTATATGTGGTTATGCAAGCACAATCATATGCCTGCCTGAAGAACAGTACATTCTCTAGTTCTATAATGAGCTTTTTCATAAAGTTAAAGGATTGAATAATGTTATTGCAATCCACAGGATATTTACTAATATTACTAAGCTTATATAATATTGTGCATGCTCTGGCTTCCTTCACTCCCCCCCTAAATTGAGAGCACTATAAATTTGTATAATAAAAATGTTGCCTGCTGTTTCTAATTATATATAAAGGCTTCCAGTCTTGGGGGGGGGGGGGGTGGTACTCTCCTTCAGTAGCATAGCCTGATATTTATTTTTTCTTTTTGCAATCCATGATGGCCTGTACTAGTCTCAAAAACTGTATTTAAAGTAAATTAACAGGAGCTGCTATTTGTACCATTTTGAATAAAGAATACCACTGAATATTGTTTAGACCATTTTGAGTAAAGACTGCTAGTGAGAATTATCTCTTCCAATCAGACATGAAAGTTTTAACTCAGCTATCCTCTCATTCAGTAAAGCAAGTGTAGAATTTTAGTCAATTAATTAGATATTAGTTCTTTTGGGCATGACATCAGAGGCACAACAAGTGTCAGACAAACAAAAGGGCAGAAGAATAGTTTTTGGCAATGCTGATGTATGTCCCCTTAACAAAATAAATTGTTTGATTTGGAATCCATATCTGTAATGAGGGACGCATAGTTATTCATTAACATATTAGAATAGAAATGCAAGAAAGATACGTGCAAACCTGCTATGTAAGGAAATGCATCTTTCTACTGATTGTGATTTCACTAGCTTTTTACAGGTCAGTAATTTACATCAGTGATTGAGATTAGCTTGTATCACTCATATGATTTGTTTAAAAATAAGATAATGAGGGTAACACACAGTTAAGTCTGAATATTTCCTAATAGAGGAATGTATTTTTTTAAAACACATACTATTCATACTGCTACGTAGTATTTAGCAACTAATTCAGTTTATGTAGGTATTTTGAAGAACTGGGTGGGTGTCACTGATGACAAACTACAGACAGGGAGATAGCAGGACATCTTTAGCTAAGCTCATCAAATGTATGTGCCATGTTGTTTTGAAGTGCATGTTCATATCACAACAGAATCTTCCTCAAATTTATACTGTGCCTTCTCTAGCCTCCTCTTCACCTCACCTACCTCCCTTTTTCTTTAATCCTTCAAGTTATTTTTTTATATTCTCTCCTAACGTAGGCATCATATATTTGTAATTCACCTATCTAGCACAGAGAAGGGTACTTGAAGAGAAGGCACCTTATTCTGAATCTTATTATATTATTGTTGAGCAAAAACTAAGATGTATTGTAACAGTGTAAATTTAAGGTAAGTTTTCATTTTGGTATTTCACTGTCATACCTTAAGGCCCAGCCTTCTTTCATTAAGTAATATACTTCCATTTCATTGACTCTTATTACTGTTCAAACCACATCATTGCAGCTTAAGTCATTATATTACTGGGGGGGGGGAGGTGTTTGAATTCAGTATTAGGCTCATAAGAGTAAGTGCAATGTGTGCAATGTTTTGTATTATTCTACAGTGCAAGCCAGATTGGTTTATGAAATAAGATGCTAATCTTGCCCTTTACTGAGCACCATTAACTATTAAGTTCACTCGATTTAGTCATAACACACCGTTATGTAGCATAAATGCATGGAGTTTTAAAACTTTTAATTTGGCATTCTTATTTTGTCCTTCCTGTTTTCCTTCCCTTTTCATTTTTCTGTCTTCCCGTTCCACCCCTTTCCTGCCATTTATACAATTGATTCTTTCAGGTTGTTTGGCTGAGAAATAGCTTAATGAGTAAGCAAATATAATGCTTCCTGGTGTTCATCTCCTGTTATACATATTAATATCATGGGGAGTTCACACTTTTCAAACATTCACCTTTCTTAGAAGCAGCGGAGTTCTGCTTAAAAATGGAAACAAAATAGATTTCCATATAGAGGTGATGTATACAGACATATCTTTTTATAGCCTTTCAGTCAAACATCTTTAGTGAAATTTAATTAATAACATTGCATACAGTTAATGTAGGTTGCCTGAGTGCCTTCTGTGTGGAGTCTGCATGTCCTCCCTGCGGTCGAGTGGCCTCCAAAAGACATGTGGGAATGGGCGTGCCTTCGCTGAAGGTTGGGCGTCGGGCTGGCAACTTGGCACCATAAAAATCGACTGCCAATCATTAGCGGACCGGAGTTCCGCTGTGGCGACCCCTAACTGGGAAATGTCGAAAAGACAAACAACAACAATTAATGTAGGTTCTTAACTTTACTAGAGCAGTTAGATACCTACAGTGATAAGCATGTGGAAATTATTGGTAGAATTCTTTCCTTATCCTCCTGGTAAATTTGCAAATCCAATTACAATAACTGGATTAGGAGAACTGGATTATTATGTACTTCCCTGAGATCTACTTGATAAAGTTCTAACTGCCTAGCCACAATTGGTCAAATCTACTTTTCGCTGTAGTTTTAGCTTCTAAGTGACAGTAGGGTCTCTATGTGGGACTGTTTTGCTATTTGGAGGACTTTCTCTCTTCCCCACTATTTAGCAACCATGGAGTTAGGATAAATAAATATGGAGTATGGAGATTTGTACCCATATGAGTAGGTACAAGTTGGCTTGCCCCCCCCCCCCTTGAAAAGCTTATTTTAAGCTGTGTAGGTAGGCTGTAGGTTAGTTTTTTATTCATCAGTTCTGATTTGAGTCTTTCTAACTTCATTTGCCTATTGTATGAACCTGGACAAGTCACTTAACCAAACAGTACTCACAAATCATCTTTGAAAAAGGAAACTTGTGATGAGTAGGCTGACCTTGTTAGCACATGAATAAAAAATGGTTTGCATTCATCTTCTTACAGATTAAGACTATTTTCCAATCTAAGGAGTGCTTAGGCTTAATCATTTATCAGCAAGAGGTGCACCTATTAATAAAATAACAGCTTTCATTGACTAGATCTGCCTTTACCTTCATTGCAGTGTTACTGCACGTGTCAGGAAGGCATAGAGGTGCAGCAACTTTAATTAAAACTCATATCCTAATCCTAGAAATTCTACTTGCCCGTATAGATAAATCAGGAAAGAGTTATCTAGTTAAACTAAGCTCGAGTAGTAGGACGATTATAGCCACTCATGTTGGTCTGCCTGCTGGTACTGGAGTAAAGGCCTTGACACATAGTTGCAAAATACTAGATTTAAAATAAGGGGATGGCATGGCAGCTCTCTGATCTAATCCCCTTCTCAGAGCACCTTTGCTGGCCCTTAGAGGGGGAGGGTTGAAGCCATGGTTTGCTTGGGTATAAAAATACTAACCTAACTTTGCGACCGAGATAGATGTGTGAGAGACTCAGTAGAGAAGTCACACTGCCACCACAGCTACCATCTTCCAAGAGACAGCCTTTGTGTACTATAAATAAATAAATAGTATTTAAAATAAGGGTAACTACTGTAATGGGAGCCCTCCACTGACTTCTGAGTAGGTCAGACTTATCAGCTCATAAGGAGTTCAAGGTCTCACTTCTTCCAAAATTTATTAACAGCAAGACAAAGAGTTTGAACTTAGATATGTAGCAATAAAGATACAGTTAAAGCCATTTATTTCACTATTCCTTGGCTCATAAAAATTACAGTAGAGTCTATCAAATATAACTGTCTTAGTCGTTAACATGTCACCTTACTAGGTTGAACTTATCTTCATCAGCCTTATAAAATAGTAGAACCCTACTCAGTTTATAAGGAAAGAGACATATTATTTAATATAATAATAAAAAATATATTTAATAAAAGAAAACATACAGACACTCACACCTTTTTCCATGCTCCCTCTTCTGTCTTAGGCCTCTCAGCTGTCCCTATTTTGGAGGAGTGTTCCTATTTTCAGGTCTTCTTTACTCTTGCACAAGATGTCACATTTTTGGAGGTATGTTCCTCTTTTCAAGCTTGACTTACCCCTTCACACAATTTTCTGAATCCCCCTCATCACATGTGATTTTTGAAGCTGTCTAGTACACAGAGAAACAGTCTACATGACCAACATACTGGTGACACCAATGATTTAAAGAAAGTGGATATGTCTTAAAATACACCTTTTTCCTGAAGCAAAAAATAAATGATCTTGTGCGGTAGAATTTTGTGATACAGTTCATTGAAGGCTACATATTTTACACTGTCTTTGATAATGCATTTATATTTTTTCACCACTCTCATTTTCAAATATGTGTTTCTGAGTACAGAGTAGTATCCCACATTCCTATTGAAAATGGAAAGAGCTGTGTGCTATTTGGTATTCAGATTTTATGCTAATTAGATGTCCAAATTCATTGATGGATATTCCTACTTTCAATGACCATTCTTCCTGTTTTCAGTGTCCACAGGTTAAGAAGTCCATCCACATCTTCTTTCACTTGGCAGGCTGCTTCAGGCAACAGTCACCTGAGACAATAGGAAATTGTTCCTTGCTGCTTCATCCAGCAGCCCAGCCCACCTCCTCTGAAAACTGTATTTTCCGCACATAAAATAGCAAGAATAACTGCAATAAGGCATAATAACAATTTTCTACATTTGGGTGCACTCCTTAGTGATACTACCACTGGGCTGCATTAGAAACAGCCTAGCCGAGTAACCCACTCTGAAAAGACTTTTACTTATCTCAGACTTAGAAAAAGATGTTTAACAATATCAGTCAGAAACATATTAACTTGGTCTCAAATAAATTATAGTATTAATATTGTCTTTATTATTCCGTGTCTGTGTTTTAAATAGAATAATACATTTGGGTCTTTTCTGTCTGTAGATGTAGAAAACAAAGTTGTTTACTGATCCTCTCCTTTTTGCATTCACCACTAAATCATTGTAATTGTGTTTATGCATGTGAATAAAAATAAATTATTTTTATTTATTTCTTATTTGCAGATAATATCCTTATTTATGTAGCTTACTCAGAAACAATTTGTAATACTCTTTTTGAAACATTGCCTTCTTTGTCTAAACTCTCAAATCTCAGTTTTAATAACCAAAAATGTGCAGTTTTAACATTTGTTTTCTGCCCTTCAGGTAATTTAAATCTAAGCTTGGCATCATCTGCGATCTGTCATTAATACATAAGAATATCCTCATCTACAAAGGTGCTAGAATCAATGAGACACTTTAGAAGGCTTTAAATAAAGATTAATGAGACTGAAAATGTTCCTGATGACAGAGATTTGCAGATCCTAGACATAGCTTCTTTGTTAACACTTCATTCTTTGGTAAAAAATGGAGCAAACAATTTCTTAAATTTCTTTGGCAGGAAAACAAACCAAGCCAGATTCATGAACACCTACACTAAGTGCCCACTAAGTGTACACTGTTCTGAGTGAATAGACAGCAGAAGCACAACTCCTACTTTCTTCCTCCTAAATTTAGTTAGCCTACTGATCATTTTGTTGCATTAAATACTGAGGGGGATTCATAAAGGTTATCACAATGTGCAGACGACATCTACATTTAGTATAATCTTTCTGAGTGAATAGACAGTACAAAAAATATGGTAGGCATATCCTTGGATGCAGATTGCGTATACTTAGTGGACACTTAGTGTAAGCACTCATGAATCTGGCAATGGAAAAAGGAGGCCCAACTTTTCCTAAGACAGCCTTGGATAAAAATATGATATTGTTAAAAAGACAATGGGCTTTAGACAATTTAAGGAATGTTTTCATTTTGGAAGAGCATGACTCATCAAATCAGAATGCTATGCCAGAGAAAATCAAAGTTATGAAGGACATCAAAATAGTTAGGAAAGACCACAGATTAAGCCAGATTAGCAATGCAGTAGCAGCTGCACCAGTATACCATTTAAGGTACTCAAGACTTTGACCACCATTAACAATGTCTCATGTCTGGATTCATTGATATTTAATGGATTACCATTACAAACGAATGTAGGCAGTGGCAATGCTCACGGTGTGGGCAATTCAGAGATGCAAGAGTAAAAGTACTGCACCATGGAGGACATGCAAAATGGCCTCACAATGTTATGAAAATGGGGAACCCAATGCAAATGAGGCACAAGAAATTATGTAAATGACAGCAGAAAACTGACAATGTAATTCAGAAATATGCAAAGTAGATGCACTGCACAACAGAGCAAACTTATTTAAGCACCATATATTTATGATATATAGGCAAGTGTAGATGGCAGTAGTAGAAACAGAGCAGAACAGTTTATTTTTGGTGCCAGTGACACACTGCAGCCATCTCAGGAGGTAGTGCCAGTACCTCCTTTCATCATTACAAATCAGCAGATAGTGGGCTGTTACCATATGGACATTTAGCACTGTACAAGCTCTTGTCTATAAAGATCAGCCTTAAGAGTTTTCTATTAGCCCTAAAATTAAAGTCACCCAAATGAAATGTACAGTCTCTTTTCATGTCCTTTTAACATGAAACCAGAAAATGTCCCTGTTTTTTATTTTCAGAGAAATGTTTTTTTTTTTGCAAGTTATAACAGGTAGTTTTGGAGAAAATGAGTTAGAAAACATGCATCATTGCTGTCATAATGCAGAAGCTACATAACTGCACCAACAGGCAAAATGAACTGTACTGAAAGTAGTGTGGTCCAGGATTTCCCACAGCATGGCAGGACAAATACTTGTGTGATATTACTCCAAAGAGTATGAAACTCAATAAAATGCAGGTATATGTCATGTGATAGGCTCCTGATGTGCTTAATATAGCAAGGTACACAGTATTGCTCTGCTGCATTTACTAATCTCTGTATATTAACTCACTGAGCCAATGTGCTATAATATTCTAGGGCATACAGTACTGCCACATCATGTTCCCTGCATATCTTTCATTAGTCTCCACCCTGAGCACTGGCCTAAAGTGTGGCATTCTTTGTACTTTGGTTTGCATGGAGCCCAGTGCTGTTCCACTGAACAATCACTTCATCTGCTCTGCAGTGGTACTAATAAAACGAGTCTGCTTCATTAGTGTCCATCTGTCAGAGCAATGTCTGAGACACTGCCAGTGCTGTAACTACAACACAGTATGGACAGCATCGGAGAATCAAGCCGCCCTTCACCTCCAAATCACTTCCGAACCTCCAAATCACTTCCGATAGTGATTCATTTCATTACCTTTAGAGTTAATTACTGCTCTTTCAAGCAAAAGATTTCATTAAGTCCCAGACAGTTAAAAGAACAGTAGATCTACTCATTCCTGTCAATGGTTCTTCCATTGCAAAATGACACTGACTCTATTGCATGTAAATAAAAACACAATGCATTATTTTCTGCATATTTTGCTGTTGACCCCTTTCTAGTCTCTAAGTACTCTTTTCTGTTTATATACTACTGCATTTCTATATGTCATGTTACTGCCTCCACTTTTTATTAAATGTAGTAGGATGTTAGTAAATGTGCTATTAATCTCCATATCCCAGTAATAATATTATTTTATTTCCTGCTTCTTTGACATAATAGGTTTTGCTATGAGCTCTAACTTACTGGAAGTATATGTGCCTGAAATGAAAAAAAAATGAATTGACTGTGATTTATCTTTAGCACCATTTCAAAATATTTTGACATTTTCTTCATAAAATTGTGTTTGTTTGTGATGAATTATATAAAACCAAGGCACTTTGTAGTACAATTTCACTTTCTCCTGCTGTCAGTATTAAGTAAGTAACCTTACTTTATACAGCACTAAACAGGGTTTTAAAAACTGCCGACTCATTTCTTTTCTGTCACTGATAATAAAGGATTTATATATGCAGGTTGCTGGTACAGAATATCTGTCCAAGTTAGTCATAGATGTTAAATGTGTACATTAATCAATGCAAAGCAAATAGAAGAAAGAAAAGAATTGCATAAAAAATCTGAATTGCCAATTTTCTATCATAATAAACTTCTGTGAAATATTTTCCTGGAATAGAAAATGTAATTTTGTTTATCAGAAACTTTTATGACATTAATAATGCAGTTCTAGATGTGATAGGCAACAAATCCTATCCAGTATGCATCACAAAGAACTGTTTGTTCTAAAATGAAAGACATGGGGAAAGATTTCTGTTTTATAATGTTATCAAAACTGATGGACATGCACAGCTAATACCAAAAAAAAATTTTTACGTGCTTTTGTATCGAAGCCCTGTGCCATTATAACTTCTACTATTAATTCCATTTTATGAGGGATCAGATTTCCAATTTGTAATACTGCATGATGAAAATCCTGCAGTAAAAGATGCTCAGTAAGCTTCCACTCAACTGATAACATTATGCTTCTAAAGTAAGATATAATATTAAAATTGATATAGATGAAAATCCATTAAGAATGAAATAGTAACCCAATAGAGAATGTGAAAAGGAGACTGAAATGTACAGGGAGCAGTATTATCAACAGAAACTGAAAAATGTTGTAATACGTGCTGATAATGTCTGCACAGGATACTGAATCTACGTTCAGATAACATCTGCCAAGTCTGATGTGG
>NC_056735.1:374254757-374289757 GCF_019279795.1 Protopterus annectens
TTATTGAAATTTTAGTAGGTCTGAAATGTCCTAAGGCTATAGACAAACTGTTAATGGCATGCCAATAATGTAGATAAACGTCTGATAAACACACACACACACACACACACACACACACACACACACACACACACACACACACACACACATAAATAAAAGCTGGCGGGCTGCTGAATGAAACATATTATCTGTTGAATGAACTATTAATGTTGTATGGATTGCACAGTCATAAGATGAGGATGGCTATTTTACACACAGTTGTTAGCTGATTAGCATTAGAACTAGGAGTGAAAAGTCAAAATACCTAAAACAATCAAGGCTATCCTAGAATGTTTTCTCAGCTATAAAGCTGAAAAAAGAAATAATGTTTCATGATTGACCTTGAAAGTAAAAAGGTTTGGTACCGAGAAAGTTGCTGTTTGTTAGAGGAGAGACTGCTAAAAGGACTTTGTGTAGTGTTTGACCTTTTGTGGGACAGTTACATCCTTGTCCTGCGAAATAGTAGTTTCACATTTATAGGAACTATGTTTTCATTTAACTGAGTTTAAACTGACATTGCAAGTCTTAAGAAAGAGTGAGTTTTTGGATGAAAGCTATACATTTTTATTTCTTTCAGGTTGCTTAGAGTTTGTGTCAGGCTGTTTGCATAAATACAACAGCCAGATGTAAAATTCTAAACAAAGTAAACATTTGTCTTGTCTTTAGTTGTTTGCCAAAGTAAAACAGATCCCTCTTAAGCTTTGTATTAAATATATTATCCAATTTTCCTCCTAGAAGTTTATGGAATACCTTTTGTTGCATCACCTAGCATTACCTCCTTATAAGAAACTTGAGTCTTAATTACATCAACTTTTCCATGTGTAGTAAGGATGACTGAAACATTCCCTTTGAATCAAGATAATACTACTAAGCGTTGCATGTTACCAAAAAGGAGAGAACTAGAAATCATTGATTGAGAATGCTGTGCAAGAAATTAAACTGGCCTTATAAGATTTCTCCTCATGAAGACAACCTCATTGTCAGAGCTGAAGATGAGGATTAAAATGCTGAGATGTTTAAAATGTCAAAAATAAATATCCATCCAAAATCAACAAGAACAAATCTGTGCCCATGTTGCTGGAGTCAGTTGCATCCAGGAAAGTTCTCAGTGTGGGTCACATGGGTTAGGAAACCTTCCACTTTCTCCAAGAGATGAGTTCTGATGACACTGAAGCATACATATTAGGTTGTGACTGAACAGCAGAGAGTGACTGATGGCCATCAAGGTGTGAGGGTTAAAGTATCAGTACCAGTCTTTAGCTGAGAGACAGACCACTTGTGACATGGATATTCACTAGCTGTGACTATGTGAAATAGAAAGCAATAGTTCTCCAATATTTAGGACAAACCACTCTTATAAAGAAGAGGAAGATGCAGTGATAGAACGCCCTATGCAAATGCAGGAGAAAAACAATAGAAGTAAAGGCTATAGTATGAGGAGAATACAGTGCAGGATAAGAAAGCTCTAACCAACAGTTATAATAAGAGTGCTAAAGTTCAAATACTTCAACATGGTTACAAAATGCTAGTCCATAAATAATCCTACAATACTGATAAAGCTTGGTACTATCTGTCAAAAACGTTATGAAATAAATGAGGAAGTGGGTGTAAGTAAGGTCAGGTAGCTTGAGCAGCTTTATCATGTAAATGTATTAAAAGCATGGAAAGGTGCCCATCTCTGTGGTTTAATGTGACACATCCCCCATTTTGCCTCAGGCAAGATAGCGATGACTAGTAGGTTCAGGAGCAGTAGGGGTTGGTACAAATTAATTGCAATAGAGTGACTAATGCCAACTTGCTCATCTCGGGGGACGAGGAGAAGGAGGAGCTATTTGTGTTTAGGGGAAGGACAACGATAGTCACATGCAGTAGCAGTCCATTGGGCTAAGTGCAAGTAGAACATGAAAGTCATAGCCACAATGGAGAAATTAAAGCATATAATACACAAAAAAACACAGTCCTCACCAAGGAAAATGGCACCATTCCCATCATCTGACTGTCACTGAAAAGGGAACAAATGAGCCCTAGGACTCCTACACCTGGGAGAACAAATGGGTTAATAGTGAGTCTAGGGGAGGCCAGAGGGTCAGGTTAAAAACAGACAAAGAAACAGAGAATATTTAGTGATTTATCAAATGTCAAATCTTCTCCGAAGAATAGAGGCTGATGCAGAGGTCGAGTTGACTAAAATCTAGTCAATTCATCAAAAATAAAAAGTGAGATGGTTGCTAAAAGTAGAAAGATGTTTTGTCTGCTACCCCAGAATTACCATAATTAAGCATTATAAAGTGACAGATTCAGGAAAAGGAAAAGCGTTAATCTGAAGTCTCTTAGACCCTGTGAAGATCAAAGATCTATTATCAGTAAGGAAAGGTAGCACAAGGTTGATGATAGGAATTACTGAAGAATCTCAAAATTACTTGCTTACCCTGTTGTGCTATCAAAAACCAGATGGTTTGTCATATTTTGCAGATCTCCATAAGCTTAATGAGATACATAAAATTTGACTCCTACCATATGACTAGGGTAGATGAAGGATTGTGTCAATCTTTACAAAAGCAGACTCATAAGACCTCTGTGTAATACAGTTCATTTATCATATTTCCTTGGATTTGTTTAATTTCCAGAAAGTCAGCTTCTTGATAGGACCAGGTTAACTGCTATGCTTTTTGTTTTTGTTTTTGTTTTTTTATTTTACATTGAAATAAATCCATTGCCCATCCATGTGAGAGATGGTGTCCCGTACTTTCCTCTACTACTTAAATATATCATTCCTGAGAGTGCACACTCAAGGAGAAAGGAAAACAGTGCCATCTCTATACATGAATGTACTCTCCATCTGTGATTGTGCAGACAGGTGTTATAGGTTACCACTCTGTAAACTGAACACTCAATGAGTGAAACTCCACTAGTTAGCTCTCCATGAGTTGTCCCATGATTAGACTGACTAGACCAAAATTAAAAAACAGATAGGAAGGACATGTCATTTTTCAACTTAACATTAAGATTGCTGACATGTTCCACTCAGAGAATAAGCCAAGAACCTTCAGCTTTCTCTACTTCAGATGTACTCCAGATGGTCTTTTCCATTTTATAGCCCAACCTATAAGGCTAAATGGAGCCCATTTATATTTAATTGAAAGATGGACAACATTTTAGGGCCATATCTTCAAATGAACTACAGCTTATTTGGATGATATGATCATTTATAATGATGCCTAGTAATTCCACTTACATTGTCTTTAGAAAGTTCCAAACATCTAAGCAAGGAGGAAGTAAGATGCTAGAGATACTCACTGAACGGTGCAGCATTGCCTATGAACAGCAGAGACTAAAATGAAATAAAAAATTGGAAGGAATCCGAAGCCTTCAAGACTTAAAATAGCACAACGCAGTAACATATAGGTAAGCTTGTTTTGCAAACACATTCTTGGTTGAGTGACGCACTTCATCTCAAACTGTCTACTTCTGCATCACCACTTTGAGCAGGTGCATCTCTAGTTTGTTACAGATACCTAGCTCAAGCTGGTCGAACATCTCAGATTTTGTGAGATGTCTGGTTAAGTCAACTGTTCCTTCAGCTAGCTGGTGGGATGCTGCACTAGATCTTAATATCTAGATCTATTATTAGCTGTTTCCAGCTGTTAAGACATATGTACAGTATATGTAACCATATCCATGTGTCTGAGAGACATTTGTTAAACGGTGCCATCATACGATAATGTTTTATAAAAAAACACAATAAGACCCTCTCAGCATCCTATTCTCTAAATGTATTCATACTTTTCTATGCAATGATAATTCTGATAGCATAGTCAAATCCCATTCCCACTTTTTGAAGGTTCACACTCCCTTTTATCCAGTGAGGCTGCCACTCTCTTGACAGAAAAGGAACATTTTTGTTCCCCAGCACTAATCATTAATGTTGACACTGCCCATTTCAAAGTGAACTTCCATAACTCCATGTTGACATTTTCCACTTCCTCTACATATATCAAGATAATTTTGGAGGACGTTAACATCTGACTTCTTCTGATAAGGGGAAGTATATTCCATAATCTTGGAAGAAGTCTTGTAATGTATCTATTACATTTTGCTATTATTAGAATTTATTTTTAGTATTAGATTCTCTGAGCTGGTTTTAACATCCACAGTGATACATTCTAGGCATACATATTCAAATAGACCTAAATGAAGCATTGCCTTATCAACCCATACAGGTTACCTCTTAGTAACCTATAAGAAACAAAATATATTGAAATTTTAAGGCATTGCTGAATAGTTCATTTTTGTAACCTATGATTTGTCCGGTAAGTAATGAGTGTACATTTTGAAGTTTCTTGAGCCTGTTTGTTCAATGGCAGTAAATTATAACACTGTGTTATATAACAATTCAGACTTATGAGTTATAAAGTAGTACAATGATCTCCCTGGGCTAAATAGACATGCCCTTTAGAACTAGACAGGCTGCAGAAAATGCTTTTCTGACTTTCATTCATACACACTAGTCAAAATGTAAAAATGATTACCATTGTCCCTGGAGCCTTAATCATACTACAATTCTTTATAATTTCACCATTTATTTTATAGTCAAGATTTATTTACTTCTTAACAAAGTTTATGATGTCATTGTTACTTATATGAAAGGACAGGCAAATACAGTTTGTGCCACAAACTTTGTCTTTTGACAATAGCCAGCATCGATGTCATTGCCACTGCTCACTGACCAGTGACCACTGATAAGTGTAGTGGGTAGGACTGAATATTTGAATATTTTGGAATAAGTTTTAGTTTATTGTATGTAAGTAGGTGTTGTGATTTTGTGATTTTGGGGGGTTAAAAGGTATGCCCTTAGTGCTATAATGTACATTTGCTTAAAAGTGGAATGGTTGCTGAGGTTTCATATCCTGTGTTTTTTTTTTGGTCTCTCTGGTGTTTTGATGCTCTTTCTTGATTTTGCTTTCCAATGGGGGTCTTGCCTTTCCCCTTATCACTTGGATTTCATTTTGGTTAAAAGAGTAACGACTGATTGGTCCTGCAAACTGTTTTGTTTGCTTTGCAACATTTTGTTCCTCTTTTTATCCCATCCCTACTGCACATCATTGGCTACAGGATGAAAAAAAGGATAAGTGGACAGTATCCAGTGAATACCATTGTCACTGCGGAGCCAAACATCACGTGGGTTTCTCAAGGGGCTTGATACAAATAAAATAAAATGCATCCAGTTTTATGCACAGTATATCTGCTTTCCTTAGATGAGAGGGAATTGCTGCTGAACATTTAAGTAATGCACTCATGCTTGTGGCTGTTATTTCAGCAGTTAATTTACATTTCAACAATTGGCAACTGTACTTCTCATTCATCACTGGTCGAACAGTAGTTTCCACAATGATCACAGGCTTCCTGAATTCTTATAATGCTGCACAGCATAATATTTCATTAATACAGTAACACTAGTTCTACAACTGCATCCTTCAGCTAAAAATGATGAAAAAAACAGTTTTACACAGTTTATGCTAGACAGATTGAAAGATATAGATATAGGTTCATAGGTTCATAGGTTGGTACTGCGCTATCTGCCCGAAGGCATATATTAGCCCAGCCATGTTGTGCGGTATTCACTGCCCCTTTAGTAGTTCCCTAGACCCTTGTACTAGCAGCTAGTACCCTTGGCCCCTATCTAGTAGTGCTGTTGGTGTGATCCCCGGTGTGAACTTTCTGTTACCCATCCACTCATCAAGGTTCCTCTTGAAGAGTGATAGTGAGGGGCTCTGTCTTATGTAGATCGGGACCCTGTTCCATAGTAAGGGAAGTCTCTGCGAAGGGAATCTATCCCTCCAGCATGTTCTAGTCATTGTTGTGTTGAGGTTTATATCCCTAGAGTGTGTATCTCGAGTAGATTTGGTTTTGCTAAGATGGAGCATGTTCAACAATTCTGGGTTGGACATGGCTCTATAGGTTAGACAGAGATCGCCTCTGAGAAAGCGGCATGCAACAGAGAACAGTCTTAGCTTTTTTAATCATGCTGCATAGGGCAACTGTTTGAGGCCAGTAATCCTCTTGGTTAGGTACCGTTGTGGTCTCTCCAGCTGCTGGAGATGTCTAGCCAGGTACATTCCAATTGGTGCATTGTACTCAATAATGGGTCTGATGAGGGAAGAGTAGAGGGGCACCATTACATCCTTAGATCTTGATGCAAACCCTTTCCTGATCAGATGGGTCACATAGAAGGATTTTCTAACCACTTTGGCAACATGGTTATCAAAGGAAAGCTGACTACTTGGCTCCCTAGATCCCTTATTTCTTCTTCAGATTTCAGGGGATTACCTCCTATGTTGTAGTTTGCGGGTACTCTGTTTTTTCCAAAGGGGATTGCTACGCATTTTTTTGCATTTAGCTTGAGACCATGGCTTTGACACCATGCATCAGTCTCATTTAGGCCCTTCTGGAGGATCTCCATGTCAGCTGGAGACTCTATTATAGCACCCAGTTTGCAGTCGTCCGCAAACTTAGTCAGCCACAGCCCTTCCGTGCTTGCCTGTACTTCTGAGAAGTATATACCAAACAGGAGGGGCCCCAGAATAGAGCCCTGAGGCACACCACTCGTTACTGGTCTGGATTCGGACATAGATCCCGCTACTCTTACTTTATGGGATCTGTCTGAGAGACAGTTTGTGATCCATCTTGTGACGTAAGGGTTTATGCCCAGGCTGGTGAGCTTATCAGTAATACCTGAATGGGGAATGGTGTCAAATGCTTTAGCAAGGTCAAGGTAAGCCGTGTGTACCTCCTTTCCCTTATCTACAGCCTGAGTAACTGTCTCTGATCTCTGAGGCATCATGCTGTGCTACTAACCTGGAGATATGGGTATCCTTGATGAATATGGATACACCTCCGCCCTTTGTACTGCGATCCGGTAACTGAGGCCAGAAGGTATGATATGAATTGTAACCTGGTAGTGCTGGGGTGCTCTCTTGAGCCTTGAACCAGGTTCCATCGCTGCACAAACATCGATTTTCTCCATGCTGAGGAGAGCCTCGAGTGTGTGCATTTTGAGGTTGAGACTTCTGGCGTTGAGTAGCATTACCCTTAGTTTTTGGTTACCTGTGCTGGTTATGGTGGTTGGTTTGTCCTTTGAGCCTCGCCTAAAAAAGGCACTATGGGGACGGCAAGAGCCTTGGCCAGTATTCGAAAACCTAGGGGTGACAGGTGCAACCCATCTCTGGCAAAACAGCGAGGCTTGTCTATCATGTCATCCCAGGCAGACAGATACTGGATCCCCTTAGAATGACACCATAAGCTTAGCCAATTGTTGAAATTAATCACTTTGTCTTTGTATTGTGGTATCATTCTAGGTGAAGGTAGTATGGTACTCAAGATCAGGGTCATACCAGCTTGGGCTACATGATCAGAGAGCTCCTCAATGTCTCTTTTCATGTAGTCCAGGGAGGTACAGCTTAGATCATTCACACCAACATGTACAATGACAGCGTCATACTTGTACTTGTTCTGGAGTGACCTAAGTGCCTGTGTTATGTGGTGGATCTGAGCACCCAACAGCCAGCTGACAGCAACCTTCTCCTTGTTCAGCCTGGTGAGTGGAACATCCGTGTGCCTTACTATAGAGTCTCCTATTATTAGCGTGTTAGGTATGGTGTTTTACCTTAAGGGCTGTTGTGAGGCACACTGCTGAGGTGAATTATGTGTTTTCTGGCTTGTGTTTGGGGGGTGCAGGTTGCTTGCTTGTCTCCTTTGGAGGGCACTGTTTCTTTTTCAGATTGGTACCTAGTGCCTCTGAATATGTTTTTGTGTATTTATGCATATGCTTTGCTGGTGCTTGTTTTGTAGATTCATGTGTGACAGGTGGTGTGATGCAAGTGTGTCCTTATCCTCTTGACTGTCTGTTACAGTCATGGGTTGAGAGCGCTTAGCCTCCAGTCTGGCTATGTATTTGCATCTTTCACAAGTGTTTGTGTCTAGAGGTAAGAGGAGAGGGTTGTCTGTATACATATATATATATATATATATATATATGTATATATATATATATATATATATATATATATATATAAACAAATATAGATACAAATATCTATCCGTCTAAATATATATATATATATATATATATATATATATGTGTGTGTGTGTGTGTATGTGTGTGTGTGTATATAGACACACACACACACACACACACACACACATATATATATATATATATATATATATATATATATATATATATAATTTATAAAGGCAATTTAACATTGCTGTGCTTAGGTATAATGTTTTTATGGTATCACAATAATGTCTAGCTATAGTTATGTTTTCTTATTTAAAAACATAAAAAAAGAAAAGAAATTTTGGAGACTTTGGATAACACATTTTAGGAAATACATAAGAGACTCCCCCTGCCCCCATCAATCTGCATATTATTGAGGTAAGCTCAGTTCCCTTGTTGAAATATAAGCAGTTCCAAGCTATTAGTTAATACCTCTCCCATTATGGAAGTTTGGGACAGTTAACATGGCTCTCTCACAGAGGCTATACTAACAGTAGTTAGAAGCACACCTTTCAGTTTTATTTCAATATTAGGAATACAAACACTCATAATGCAGAACAAATGGGGAAAACATGAAAAAAATATTAGCAACTTATGAATAACATCAACCAAGAAAATCACTGTATGAATAAAATGTATACTTCATAGTTATTAGATTTTTTCAGGCATTAAAAATGATCATATTCTAATGACAAACTGGATGGTTAGCATTACTCTCTGGACAGTGGCCTTACCAGTAACAATTAGAAGTATGCCTCCATCTTTTATGTCAAAAATTTGGAATAAAAACTCACATTAGGTGCAAATGGTCAAAATGTGAAACAAATATTTGCAGTTTACTAATAATATCAACTAATAAATTCATAAGATGGAGAAACATGTTACTTCATATTTCTAAAACTTCTTTTATAAATGTATATATGGTCGACTAAAAATGATTGACAGACTCAAGTGTCAATGTCCCTGACTGTGACAACAAAACATTGAAATACAAATGTTAGCACATCAATATTCATGCTCCAAGGGTATTTCTTGGTGCATGCAAATACAAAAAAAAAAAAAAAAAAAAAACAAGCCACTTGAACTCCTCCACACCCCGCTAATTATATATACTAGCTCCTAGATCTCACAATACTGTGGAAAGGGCATGGGGGATGGGCACATTCCCAACCATGAGGATTGTGTCATATCACATACCTGTTTAGTCAAGCAAACTGTGTCAACTAAACATATGTCAACTTTAAGTAAAATCTACCATATTTGGTGGTCCTATATATATATATATATATATATATATATATATATATATATATATATATATATAGCTATATCTGCATTTTATTTATATGTATATATATATATATATATATATATATATATATATATATATATATATATATATATATACCAACCCAAAAATTTCCAGCACTTCACAGGAGACGTAGGCAGCATGCTATTCAAAATGGCTTTATTGTGAACACAATCTTCTCCAGACCGGTTTTGCTCAACAGAGCGTCATCAGTGAGTGCCAGAATACGTGAATGCGTGCTTTTATAGCACTTTCATACCCATTTAAAGGAACCATCACATATTAATTGAAATCACATACACATAGTAAAATACCTAAATTAAGCTGATATTAACATTTAAACATGATCATATACATTAATATACAGTATTAAATCGTGATGTTTCAACACCATGAAGCAATTAGTGCACAAACAAATATACACTGATACATATATGCATTTACTCAACTTGTACATATACTAACTTATTAAAAATGTGTATTAATGCATATGTTTATATGTATTATTTCTATATGGGATTCTATACAAAGGAATACAACTATATTACATACTATATACAATTTTTACTTCAATACCAGACTATAAGCTAACTAATATTAACTACTATTTTGCATCTATTAAATCTAATAAGTAGTTACCAATGGTCATTAAGCCCGGGTTTAAAAAGAGCACCCAGGTTAGTGATCCACCTCCGTTCTTTATTAGACAGTAACTGGTGACCAAAAGATTCACCAACCTCCTGTATTGTTATCATATCAATACCTACGAAAATGAAATGAGATGCAGGATGATGCACAGTATGTTTATATAATCCACTATGTGTGCGTTTGCATTTAATATCACTGATGTGCAGTGCTATCCTCTGCTTGAAACTACAAGAAGTCTGCCCAATGTAGAATGCCCCACATTGGCAAACTGCCATGTAGATGACCCAAGTGCTGGTACATTTTATGTGATGTCTGATCTCATAGACCTTATTAGTATTAACAGAGGTAAAAGATGTCATTTTTGAAACTAATTTACAATATTTACAGTTCCCACAGAAGGTACTACCTGGACGGCCTATTGATCTAGGTATAATATTAACAATGTGTTTCTTAAATCGTGAAAAATGCTGTCCAAGCGTTTTTCCACGTCAATATCCAAATTAACACTGTTGTTTCACCACATTTGAAAAAAATGGATCATTACTAAAAATATGCCAATATTTAGAAATAATTTCTTTAATTTTAAAAGTATTATTGGCATATGTTGTAATAAACCTAACATCCTGTGGTCCTTGTTGAACATTGTGTTTTTTATATTGTAATACTTCTGATCTATCTAGTTGTTTTCCCTTATAATAGGCTTTATCCACTATTGGCCTATAGTACCCCCTGTCCAAAAATCGCTGTTTCAAGGAAACTGCCTGCATTTCAAATTCTTCCTGTGTAGAACAAATGCATCTGATTCTTTGAAATTGAGCTGCTGGTATATTATTGACAACATGGGGAGGATGGCAACTGTTAGCATGCAACATTGAATTCTTTGAGAATGGCTTTCTATGTAGCGTAGTCACTGTAGTGCCATCCAAAATTTTTGTTACATAGGTTCATAGGTTCATAGGTTCATACTAGGCTATCTGCCCGAGGGCATTTGCAAGCCTAGCCCATAGTTTTGTGGCTTACGCCACCCCTTTAGTATGGGGAACTATACCCATTATTTTGCTGTGCCTCTGTCGAGCAGTGACACTGAGGTAATCCCTGGGGTATATCTGCGATCTCCCATCCATTGGTCAAGATTTCTCTTGAACAAGGCCAGCGAGGTGCTCTGCCTCACATATACCGGGGTTTTGTTCCACAGCATAGGGAGTCTTTGGGTGATGAATCTATCCCTCCAGCACGTCCTATTAATAGCCGTGTCGAGGTTTAAGTCTCCCGCCCTTGTGGCTCTGACGGATCTAGATTTTTTGAGGTGAAGCATATTCATCAAATCTGGGTTTGACATGGCCTTGTATGTTAGGCAAAGGTCACCTCTGAGCAAGCGGTAAGCGACTGAACAGAGCTGGAGTTCTTTCAGTCGGGCAGCATAGGACAGATGTTTGAGACCCTTTATCCTTTTGGTGAGGAACTTTTGTGGCCTCTCCAGCTGCTGCAAGTGTCGGGTCAGATACATTCCGAATGGGGCATTGTACTCAATCATTGGTCTGATGAGTGATGAGTATAGGGAGACTATGACCTCCCTTGATCTAGATGAGAATCCCTTCATGATAAGGTGGGCAATGTAGAAGGTCTTCCTAACTACTTTAGCTACATGGGTGTCGAATGACAGACTACTATCAACCTGGGTCCCCAGGTCCCTGATAACTTCTTCTGTGCTCAGTGGATTTCCACCTATTTGGTAGCTAGGGGTAACCTTGTTTTTCCCGAAGGGTATGACTATGCATTTTTTGGCATTTAACTTTAGGCCATGGCTCTGGCATCAGTTATCCGTTTCTGTGAGACCCTTCTGAAGGATATCTGTGTCAGATGTGTTTTCTACTATGGCCCAGTTTGCAGTCATCTGCAAACTTTGTCAGCCATAACCCTCCTGCGTTTGCTTGTACTTCGGAAAAGTAGATGCCAAACAAGAGTGGGCCCAGGACTGAGCCCTGTGGTACACCACTTGTGACAGGCTTTGAGTCTGACATGGCGCCAGCAACTCTGACCCTGTGGGTTCTGTCACTCAGCCAGTTTGCAACCCATCTTGTGATGTATGGGTTAACATTTAAGCTGATGAGTTTTTCAATGATACCCGAGTGAGGTATTGTATCAATGGCCTTCGCCAGATCGAGGTAGGCTGTATGGACTGCCTTTCCTCATCAATGGCTTTGGTGACTGTTTCGAAAAAGTCAACCAAGTTTAGAAGGCATGATCTGCCTTTGACAAAGCCAAACTGGGATGGATCCAAAGTCTGCAAATTCCCTATGTCTTTATTTATGAGGTCCATTATGATCCTCTCCATGGCTTTGCAGATAAGGCTTGTCAAGCTAATGGGCCGGTAATTTCCAGGGTCGGTGGAGGCACCACCTTTGTGAAGTGGGACCACAGTTGCAGTGCGCCACTCCCTGGGTACGTATCCAGAGGTAAGACTATGATTAAACAGCTGTCCTAGCTGTGGGTTTAATTCCTCGTTGAATTCGTGGAGCACACAGCCGGGGACACCATCAGGTCCCATGGATGCTGTGTTTTTTGCTTTGGAGAGAGCAGTTCTCACTTGGGCGTTGGAGATGTTTGGGGGGCTGCACTCGCTTGGTATAGATATCTCTCCTTTTGGGGGGGAGGGGGGGGGAGAAGTTTGCACTGAACCTGTCAGCCAGTATAATGGCAATGTCTGTAGGATCAGTAATCTTAACATCATTTTGAACTAGTTCTAAACATATCTGGGAGTTTCCTCCCAGGTTTCTAACATAGCTAAAGAAGGCCTTATGATTGTCTTTTGAGTCTTTAGCTATTTTTCTCTCAAAATTTGCTTTGGATGATTTTATGAGAGCTCTTAGTTTTTTACTTATAGTGATCAAGGGTGTCTTACCTTTTAAGGATTTTGCTCTATCTTGTAGTAGCTTCCTCCTTTTGTTGTAGAGTTTGTTTATGGCTGGGGTCCACCAGACTGGACGCTTGCCTTTGGTACAAAGAGTCTTTGTTTTGCTTGGGATTGCCTTATCCATGCAGTCCTGCAGGTGCTGGTAGAAGGCATTTGTAAGTGATTCAGCGGCTTGAGTACTGTTTTCTGCCGGCTCGGGGCCTTAAAGGAGACCAGACTAGTGTTTAGAAGTGTGAAGTCGGCTTTCGGGACGTTCTTTACGGTGGGCTTTTATTTCAGTTGGGGTGGGATGAGGACCTCCAGCGAGATTAGTTTGTGATCTGATCTCACCAGTGAGGGGTATACTTCGGTGTTGAACATTGTGCTCCCATGTTCGTGATGATGAGATCAAGTATGTTTTCTCCTCTTGTGGGGATGGTGACTAGTTGTTCCATGGCATTTGAGTTTATGAATTCCAGGAACTTTTGGGCTAGGGTGTTTGGGCTTGAATAGTGTTCCCAGTCTATATTAGGGTAATTGAAGTCACCTAGTATGATGGTGTTTGGTGATACATTTATCCCTCTAGTGTTTTCAGGAAGGCCATGTGAGGTTCCTGAGTTTGTGAGGGTGGCCTGTAACATGCTACAATTTGCAGAGCAGTCTTGCCTATGGTTAATTGCACCTGGATGGTCTCCGATGCATCGTGCGTTGCCACCAGTCTTGAGGTGTGGGTGTCCTTGATGAATATGGATACCCCTCCTTTCTTGGTATTGTCCGGATTTTGGGGCCGGAACGCATGATATGAGGTAAAACCTGATAGTGCTGGGGTGCTCTCAGGAGCCTTGCACCAGGTTTCTGTCACAGCACAGACATCGATGTTCTCCATACTGAGAAGGGCCTCGAGTGCGTGCATTTTGAGATTTAGACTTCTGGCATTGAGCAGCATTACCCTTAGTTTTTTCCTTTATTGTGTTCTAGGGTGGTAGGTTTAGAATTTGAGCCTTGCCTAAAAAAGGCACTATGGGGGTGGCAAGAGCCTTTGCCAATATCCGGAATCCCAGGGGTGACAGGTGCAAGCCGTCCCTTGCGAAGCAGCGTGGCTTGTCCAGCATGTCATCCCAGGCAGACAGACATTGGATCCCCTTTGAATGACACCAGAGTTTAAGCCAATTGTTAAAGCTGATCATCTTATCTCTGTATTGTGGCATCATTCTTGGTGAAGGTAGGATACTGCTCAAGGTCAGGGTCATACCTGCCTGGGCTACATAATCAGAGAGCTCCTCAATGTCTCTTTTCATGTAGTCCAAGGAGGTACGTCTCAGGTCGTTTACACCAGCGTGGACAATGACTGAGTCGTATTTGTACCTGCTGTTGAGAGACCTGAGTGCTTGCGTTATGTGGCGGATTCTAGCGCCCGACAGGCAGCTTACTGTGACCTTCTCCTTACTCAGTCTGGTGAGCGGGACGTCAGAGTGTCTGACTATGGAGTCACCAATGACTAGTGTGTCTGGCATTGTGTTTGGCCTTAAGGGCTGTGACTGTTTGACACTCTGACTGTGAGGTCTATGTGTTGCAGGTGTTGTGTTCTGAGGACATGTACATCTAAAAAGTTTACTGTAAATAAATCAATTTGGCCTATAAATTTAATGCCAAATATATTATGATTAAGATATTCTACAAACTGTTGCCACTTAGTTACTGTTCCCTGCCATACAACCCAGCAGTCATCTAGGTATCTACGCCACATAAGCAATTGTTTTTTAAATGCAAAATCTTGTTTATAAATGCATTGTACCTCAACAAAGCCCATAAAAAGATCTGCATATGTGGGGGCAAAAGTAGCTCCCATGGCTGTCCCCTTGCTTTGTAAATACCATTGGTTATCAAACTTAAAGGCGTTAAGTTCTAACACTAATTTAAGAATGTGGATAATGAAATCCATTTCTTCCACTGTATATGTACCAGCTTGTTGCATCCAATATTGTATTGCCCTTATACCACCTTGATGGGGGATACTGGTATATAAAGATTGCACATCTAGTGTTCCTAAATGTGCATCCAATGGAACCTGCAAATCATCCATTAAAGTCAAAAATTCCGTGGTATCTTTGATACGTGCCCTAAGTAATTTTAAAAGTGGCTTCAACCTATATTCTAAATATTCTGACAATGGTTCAGTTAGTGATCCTGTACCAGCCACTATCGGTCTACCTGGTGGCTTCACCAAAGATTTATGTATTTTTGGGACAAGGTAAAAATATTGATGTCGAAGTGTTACTACTACTAGTTGATCATGTAATTTGACATCAATAGTCCCTCTCTTTAATGCTCTTGCTAAAAATCTATCAATGGTGTGCTTGAAATCTGGGGTAGGGTCTATCGGTAACCTAATGTAAGAGATGGAATCATTTAACTGACTTAAAGCCTCCTGAGTGTATTGTTCTCTGTCCCAAATGACTATAGCACCTCCTTTGTCGGCTCCAACAATTATGATATCACTATTATCAACCAATAAATGCAATGCTTTGTTTTCTGCCTCAGATAAATTGCGTGCAAAATGTGTAAAAATCTGCGTTTTATTTGTTTGCAAATCTTGCATAACAAGGTTTTCAAAAGTTTTAACTGCACTGCAATTAGGAGGCTGAAAATCAGATTTTTTGAAATAAAACCCTTCATGCATGGTGTGACTATCAACCTGTCCTTGATGTGCAAAGTAATATCTCAAATTAAGACTTCTAGAAAAATGTTTTAAATCATTCACTATGTCAAAATGAGACACATAGAAAGATGGCACATATCCCAAACCTTTGTTTAATAGCTGTATTTCACTTATATCAAAACTGTGTTTAGACAGATTTATCACTAAGTCATTGACATCATTAATTGTATCGTTAGTGTCCACAATAGAAGCCAGTGGGGCTATGCATTCTCGATTTGTAAGTTTGTCGCAAATACTTGTTCTATTTCTTCCATTACGATGTTTCCGGCCCCCTCGCCTAAAGGGGTGCAAGTCCTTTTTGGAACCGGTGAGCTATGCTGCTCTATGTCTCCTATATCTGTATCAGTGTCAGTATTAGAATGGCTGGATGAATAATCAGATTTATCAATATTAAATGATCTTTTAAGAATAGACAATACTGTGGAAAGGGCATGGGGGATGGGCACATTCCCAACCATGAGGATTGTGTCATATCACATACCTGTTTAGTCAAGCAAACTGTGTCAACTAAACAGATGTCAACTTTAAGTAAAATCTACCATATTTGGTGGTCCTATATATATATATATATATATATATATATATATATATATATATATATATATATATATATATATATCTATATATATATATATATATATATATAGATATATATAGATATATATATATATATATATATATATATATATATATATATATATATATATATATATCTGAATTTTATTTATATATATATATATATATATATATATATATATGGTTACAATCAACAAGACAGAACACTGATATGAGGGAAGGCTCTTTAGTGATGTAAGAAAAAATGAATGTTCGTATGAGCTAATATAGCAATAACCCACACCTGGGTGTGGGTGATGCTGGATTTATCCACGGTTGGCGTGATTTGGTCCCAAGGGCGAAGCCCGAGGGACCAAACAAAGCCAACCGTGGGTAAATCCAGCATTACCCACACCCAGAAGTGGGTTATTGCTATTATACAATGACATTATTTAAGAAAAAAAATAATTACTTTTCTTAAATAATGGCATTGTATAATGCCTCCTTGCTGCCCTTCCGCGGCTGTCTGGTATTCCGTGGAAGTTCTGATGTACTGCGCATGCCTATGCAGTACATCAGAGCTGTGGGCAAAAGCAATGGAGAAAGCAAGATCTCTGTTGCTTTTTACTGTTTCGCTATGTTAAATGGGTTTAACATAGCGGGACAGCTTTAAAAAAAAGCAACGGAGAATCTCCGTTGCTTATTTTAAAGCTGTCTAGCAATGTTAAACCCATTTAACATAGCAAGACAGTTTTGAAAAAAGCAACGGGGAAAGCAAGATCTCCATTGCTTTTTACAAACTGTTTTGCTATGTTAAATGGCTTTAGCATAGCGAGACAGCTTTAAAATAAGCAACGGATATCTCCGTTGCTTATTTTAAAGCTGTCTCGTTATGTTAAACCCATTTAACATAGCGAGACAGCTTTGAAAAAAGCAACGGGGAAAGCAAGATCTCCGTTGCTTTTTACAAACTGTTTCACTATGTTAAATGGGTTTAGCATAGCGAGACAGCTTTAAAATAAGCAACGGAGATCTCCGTTGCTTATTTTAAAGCTGTCTCGTTATGTTAAACCCATTTAACATAGCGAGACAGTTTTAAAAAAAAAAGCAACGGAGAAAGCAAGATCTCCGTTGCTTTTTACACACTGTGTCACTATGTTAAAGGAGTTTAACATAGCGAGACAGCTTTAAAAAAAGCAACGGAGATCTCTGTTGCTTTTTTTAAACCTGTGTCGCTATGTTAAACTCCTTTAACATAGCGAGACAGTGTTTTAAAAAAGACTTATAGTAATGGAAAAAGTCCGGGGGACCGGACCTTTTTCCATTAGTATAAGTTGATTTACAACGTGCACGCTGACCAATCAGCGTGCACATTTTGGAATATTAATGGGGGGGTCATGGTATAATGTTCTTGCTAAAATGCTCATATGAGCTAACGTTCTTGTTAAAATGCTCATATGAGCTAATAATGTTAGTTTTGGTTTTACTGGCGGCTTTTTGTTTGAGATTGCATTGCAGCAGGGTAAGAGGATTTGCCCTTACCCCACTGTTTTGCGATCTTGCAGTTGGTATAGATATTTATCAGGGGATGGGGAGGCAAAACATTGTTTTTAGTTTGTGTAGTTTTCTTTCATTTTAGATTTGTTCTGAAATGACCACTCTTTATTGTTCACTCTGTTGAGCATTCAATATTTATGAAACAATCATATGTGTAGATATCAGGTAATAAAGAAAAGAACCTTAATAGTGAATGTATGAGAGGTTCCCCATTTCAAGCTGGTTCAGTGAGGTATTACGTCACATCATTAGGAATGTTTTTTCATGTCTAGGAATTGCTGAGATTTTTACAATATTAAGAATAGCATCAACTATGATGCATTAGGGACACCCATAGCACATTTAAAGTTAATTTACACATTAATTCCAATATGTAGATGTCTTGTTGTTTTTCTTAAGTTCATATTATAAACTAACTGTTTGCCTCCTTTTTGTCTTATTTATTTTGTTTTACAAAAAGATTGCCTTGTTGCAGGATTAGAAACAAAGAAGAGGTCACACAATATTTACAGTCATTCAAGGATGCACTAAATGATGAAGGGAGATCTGGGTTGTCTTACACATTTGGAGGTCAAAACTCAGCACTTCAAAAATAGGTTCTACAAGTTACATACAATAAAAATCTGGCAGAGAGCTGTTCAGGCACTTTTAGCTTACCACTACTGCCATTAAATGAGAAGATAATAAGGGATGAAGCTACAGTTCAGCCAGATAAAACTTGCAATGAAGCAGCTTTATTCGGGAATAATTTGGGTGTAGGTCACTTGTCCATTACATTACGTATTATACAGATGTTAAAAGAAAAAAATTTGGAAGGGAGAATGTTTTGAGTTACTTGATCTTTGAGATATGGAGGAAGTTTGTATGATAATGGGCATGGAATCACAATGGTTAAAATCCTTAGTTGAGGCTCTGTCTACTTTGGGAAGGCTTTAGCCCAAGAATATCAAAGTTAATTCTTTAGACTATTACGTTCCAAGATTCACATCCATTGTGGCAGTAATTTTAGAATAAAAGATAGATCAGCCCCTTCTTTGATTGAGCTATTTTGTCATCATTAATGAGGCACAGTTTGTTAAAAGTGGTCTATCATAGATGTGGAGCTATCAAAAATTGAGAAAACCCAAGACCATTTATAAACACTTAAAGTATAATGTAAGGTATGTAGACACATGGCTGAGTGCAATGACTGATAAACCAAGGACCAATTTCATATAAGCAGAAGCACCATGAAGTTGCAGAGTAAAGGCATGTTAGGCTTTCATTTTGAGTAATTGCACTTCGCCTGCATGCAGGTTTCCTCATATATGTAACTTTTGTATGGCTAGGTATCCTGTGGCCAAGTGCTGGTTTAATAAAGTTAAGGGTAGTCTCCCAGCAAAACACATCAACATTTAAGAGTAGTAATGTTGAAGATACACACAGGAAGAGGGACAAGAATTACTTTCAGAGTTTTAATAAAAATAACTCCTTTTGTATATTCAGATAAACCATCATGAAACTAAGCATGTATAAAGTTCAACTTTCTAGCTGTTTTGCTACAAGGGTACCTTAAAAGGCAAGATGTGATTAACCTACTAGATGATTTCAGACTATGTTTCTCAATTAAGTCTAACATTCATGCCAACCCAGCCTCTTGTAAGAATTTGAAATCTACAAAAGGTATGGAACGCTTAATTAAGATCTTATTAATTAAGGAAACTGCAAAAGGCAGGATAATTGAATCACTCTAGTCATTGTCCATTGAGACATTTACAGTCCCTCCCATTAATGTGGTACCCAAGAAAAAAGAAGTGGAATTCAAACGTATGCATCATTTATCTTTTCCCATGGACTATTCAATTAATGATGGAATCAACAAACAACACACCAAAGTCAAATATTCTTCACTTGATGATATCATTAAAATCATCCAGAATTTCAAACACCCTTGTTTAGCCAAAATTGATATAGAAGTCTTATTTCAGTTTCTGCCTATTTGCTCACAAAACAGGCACCTACTAGGCAACCAGTTCAAGGGTAATCCCTATTTTGACCAAGCCTTATGCCTAGGGGTTGCCTGGTGGCTTGCACCACTTGCTTGCAATTTAGTTCAGCCTTACTATGGTGCTGGGAGCAAAGGTCCACATTTCAGGTTGGTGTTCATTATTTCAGTGATTTTTTTCATCATTGAGGAAGGCATAGCTGGCACTAGAGATAGTCTTCAGGCATTCATGGACCTCTGCAAAGAACTGGAAGTTTGTCTGGGACATGATAAGATTAAAGGTCCTTCAAAAATTATCACTTTTTTAGGTACTGTAATAAATGCCTCCATAGGCCACGGTGGTGCAGCGGTTAGCATTTTCGCCTCACAATAAGAGGTTCTCCTGTTCGATTCTCAACTGGAGCGCCTTCTGTGTGGAGTCTGCATGTCCTCCCTGTGGTCAAGTGACATTAAAGACATGCAGGTAGGTGTGAGCATGAATGGGTGTGCCTTCTTTGAAGGTTGGGCATCTGGCTGGCAACTCGGCACCGTAAAAATCCACTGCCAATCTTTAGTGGACCGGAGTTCCACTGTGGCGACCCCTAAATGGGAGAAGATGAAAGACAATAGATGCCTCCATTTCCCACTTTTATTTGTCACAGCAAAAGTTGGAGAAGATTTCTTCTCATTTATAGGGTTACCTTATCCTGCAAGAAAGTTTCAGTTGGCCAAAAAATGTTTTCCAGACAAGATGTCTGTTCACTCACTGGCCAACATGAGGGTAAGAGCTGATTTATGATTAGGGTCCAACGTTTTACAAGATTTCAGTGGTCAGTCATTTTTACAAAAGGACTGGGGGTCCAATAATGCACTGCAGCTATTTGTGGATGTATTAAGATGTTTTGGTATGAGCGATTATTTCAATGAGCAATGGTTCTCAATCTCATGGCCACAGTCTTGGCAGAGGAGAGGAAGAAGGACACCACATTTGTAGAAAGTATGCTTATTTGAGCATCTGCATTTGTGTATCAGGAGTAGCTTAGAAACACAAAGATGATTTTCAGATCATACAACAAGGCAGTTGTGAATGTTTTAATATATTTTTTTAAATTGCTATGGATTTATTTTGTTTTAAGGTGGCTCATGTAGCTTAGTTTGCACATAAATCTTTCATTTTGTTTAAAAAATAACAAAGACAACCATAATGCCATGGTTGATTCTTTGTCTCACTTGCAGATGTCAAGATTCAGGCAAATGGCCTCCACCACAACATTGGTTACCACTCACATCCCTGAAGAAGTGTGGTTAAAAGGAGATAAATGATAGGTATATGTTGTGAGATTAACGGTCTCACTGTACAAGAAAGGCTTGCAGTTCAACACTGAATCATTATATGCAATTTTGTAACTCTTTGCCTTATGAAGACAAAAGCTGGTTCTCCCACTTTATCTTGCATTAACTTATTGTTGTTTTATGGACTTTTCATCTTCTGCTGTCACAATTAACTTAGCTGACATAAGTTTTTTTACAAGATTTTTATTATGTCTGATATAACTATGCACCGGGGTTTAGTCAGGATATTTAAAGCTGTAAAAGATTAAAGAGTTATCAAGCAGACTATCACTGCTATATTGACCATCTTTTATTACAATCTGTTTTGCCAGATTTGCATGCTGCATACTCCATGTTCAAAATGTATGTGACTTGGGCAACTCTATTCACCTGGATATATTCTGGTGCCTTTAGAGATAGTGATCTTTGCAATGGGGCAATTCCAGGCCAGTCATCTCAGAACTAAGGGTCTAATTGTTTTTTTCCTCTCACCTACCCTGTTGTAGTTCTGTTCTTAAAGCCAGTGTATCTGTTTTTGCCTGCCCCTTATGATAATTTGACAACATAATTTCTTCCCTCTCTCCCTGGTTATTGGCTGTTAAGAATAACCAAACAAGTATCATTTTTCAAAATCTCACTCTTAAACTACTCACCAGGCTAAAATACATTGGATACAATTGCTTAACACTGAGTGTACTGATACTACTTGCACTGATTTTAGTATCAAATTACTGATTTTTGTTACTATAAACAGTTAACTGGTTCTTGCTTGTGGCAGAAGAAGGTTTCAAGGATAGATATTTTGAACTGAAATTTAAATACTCAGTAGGAAGACAATTGAAACATTATTCTAAAAACAAACCCCAAGCAGTTTAAGTTACCCTGCCTCCATAGTCATCCCTGTCAGTATCACGAATCAGCACTTCCCCACAACTTCTGTAGTCAGCCTGATTGAGATGAGTATCTTGGGACAGTGTAAGAATTGTTTCATGCTGTCTGATGATCATCTATTACTCAAACAGCATAACACAGTGTGCAAGAGATGAACATATACAGTGTAATATCCTTGATGGCAAAATTCTCACACACAGTAAACTCAGACATCAAAGACGTCAGCAGCACAAAACACATCATTCACACCTCTCCAAGGTCATCACAATACACGTAATCCATTAGATGCTGAGGTTCTAAAGATTAAATTGCCTAAATCTCAAAGACCTCTAAAACACAACACAGGCACAAAGCACACTCAGCATACTAAATTTATTTCCTCACTTGGCACAAGGAGTCCCAAGGTTATAGATGCTGAGCTCATAAAGGCAAGCATAGACCCAAATGAACATTCTAGTTATAGGTGTCTCCATTGTAAGACATACAGATGTGCCTCTTAACCAGGCTGAGAAAGGAAAAAGTGATGTTTAGTTGCTTGTTTGATCCAGGATCCTTTAGCTCAAACTGTAATGATAGGAGGTACTGCCAACCATGCCAGGAGAAATAGGGTAGTGGATTTGTCACATATGCCAGCACAACTAGTTGGAATTTTGTACATAATTAAATGCTATTTATATATCAAACTGATTTTTACAGATGTTTGTGCTGAAAATGTATTTGTGAGGTTTGCTTGTGTTAAAATGTATTAACTGTGCACCCTGGTGGAAGGAAAAGAAATATACATGTATTATTGTAACTGGTTTAAAATGTATATATTGTAACGGTGTATACTGGAAGTGAAGAGGTTAATCTTAGTCCACCTGACTTTGCAAACTATATCTGAAATTAAATCACTTTATGGGTTAAGCTGTAAAGATGTCATCTCACAGTTTTGAATGAAGCCAGAGATGCAGTATCTGGGCTAGAGAATAGCTGGTAGCTCCTGTAGGAAGAGTGAATTGATTTATGGTTTTATAACTTCCAGCAGCTGCACCACATCTGAGCAAAGCTCTATCTGTGTGTATGGTAACACATAGATGCTAAAACTCTGGCAGCTTCTAGTGATGAGTGATAGTGCGTGAAACAGAGTCAGATGATCAGATGTGTGTAATGTCATTCTGTACTGAAATAATGTTTTAATATTAGAGGAGACTGAAGCCTTAGCAGCATTATGTATTCTGTCTTGGATCTGGCAACAAAGGACCACTCACCCATCTTGACTTGCTCTATTCAGTAAGTAGGAACAGTGATTCTTTTTGTCAATCAGGAATAGATAGCGAGACTAGCTAAATACAGTTTTTCTATAACTTTGTGAAACTTTCCATCTGTGTTATTTTTAATATTCCCTGTGCTGAAACTCTGGTGTTTACTGTAAATAGATATTTAGTATTTCATGTTCTTTTATTATTTTTATTATTAAATATATTTAAACTTTTCATTGTAGCTGGTCCTTCCGCCTCACAGCAAGAGGTTCTCCGGTTCGATCCTCGGCTGGGGTGCCTTCTGTGCGGAGTCTGCATGTCCTCCCTGTGGTTGCGTGGGTTTCCTCCGGGTGCTCCGATTTCCTCCCACATCCCAAAGACATGCTGTAGGTGGATTGGACACTCTAAATTGGCCCTAGATGTGAGTGTGTGTGTGTGTGTGTGTGTGTGTGTGTGTGTGTGTGTGTGTGTGTGTGTGTGTGTGTGTGTGTGTGCATGTGTGTATGTGTGTGTGTGTGTGTGTGTGTGTGTGTGTGTGTGTGTGTGTGTGTGTGTGTGTGTGTGTGTGTGTGTGTGTGTGTGCCTTCTGTGGAAGGTTGGACGGCGGGCTGGCAACTCAACACCATAAAACTCCACTGCCAATCATGAGCAGACAGGTGATCCACTGTGGTGACCCCTAACCGGGAAAAGCCGAAAGAAAAAGAAGAAGATTGTAGCTGGTAATTGTTAGAAAATATTTAAGCTTTGAGAGTATTTGCATATATTTATTTGGTGATAACTCTGGCCACTCCTGAAAGCCTTGCTGTTTGGTCAACAGTACCATTTGTATTAATATTAATTTCACTCAGTTTAATTGGGTACCCTTGTAACAGCCTTAAAGTAGCTGGCAGGGGCTCTGGTGGCAGAGATAACTACCTTATAGTCTGGGCAGAGCAGGTGAATCTGTGTCAGCCTTTACCAGGTGTTTGTGTATGTGTGTGTGTGTGTGTGTGTGTGTGTGTGTGTGTGTGTGTGTGTGTGTGTGTGTGTGTGTGTGTGTGTGTGTGTGTGTGTGAGTGTGTGTGTGTGTGTGTGTGTGTGTGTGTATGTGTGCAAATCAAATCTCAAAGAGTTGTGTGTCACCTGCTTAGAGGAGGAACACAAAGCACTAGTTTTACAGAGAGCTCTGGCAGTGGGGAGTCTTACTGGGCGTATGGAGGGATACAGAGTGGAATGAGCCCCAGGACTGGGTGTGTTCCCTGAGTGCTCTTAAGGACAATTGTGCTTGATATAAGGAGGTCTGCATATGGAAATACTGAGTGTATCCATTTGTATTCCAAGCATGCATCCCTTTCTAGTGTCAATGGTGAGGATTCAGGCTCTTTGATTACTGGCCAAGTGTGGGGACATCACACACACATTAACTCAAGTCCTTAAACAACAAATACCAATATAACTCTGTCACAGTTCATGCTAGCGTCAATGACTTGAGGTGTGCCTCCCCGGATTATATGAAGAGAGATATGCTGGAGCTCTCAAATTATATGTCCAACTCAGGTATGAACCTAGCATTGATCAACATTCTACCTTCTCCAAGGATAATTTTTCAATATGAGCAAAAAATAATTGACTTCTATAATTGGTTTAGTTTTTAGAGTCATTCAAAGTGGGTCCAATATTTGTCAGCCTGGGAGGATATGATCGACAGACCTTGCTGCTTCACGAGGTATGGCCTGCATCTGTCCCATCTAGGGTTTTGATTATTGGCAAAGACATTTCCCACCCCATAGTACCTTTTTTTAGTTAATAACAACCTTGTAAACTTATCAACATAACGAAATAAGTAAAGAAAAATATGAAGGTGTCACTGATCAGTGCTGGGAGCCTGAACAAGAAACTCCACTCACTACAAGCCCCCCTCACCCTGAAAGATACTGATGCCTGTGTATTGACTAGATACATGGTTTAAAATAGCGGAGATCACCTGTCTGTGCAGGACTACAACACCTTCCATATGTTTAGACCAACTACTGCATAGGGGAGAAAAAAGGTGGAGGTATATGTTGTCTTCTTACCTAACCTGTGAATCTATACTTTCATTCCTGATGTATCCCCTTCGACTAACTCCTTCTCCTCTTTCTCTACTTATACTAATCAGGATTAAAACGCTAATCTTTTCTCTTAAATACCTGCTATGTAAAAAAAAAACTCATGCCTCCATAACCAAATTTTTATGATGTTTATTTATCAATGTGTACTATTGCTTAATCTCATACTTGTTGCTCTAAGATGCCAGTTGTACGTTTGTATTTCTCTTTTCACATCAATGTATTTGTTCCTTTTATATTAATGCCTATGTAAATTGTACTTCTGGAGCTTTTCTCCCCTGGCCTCCACTGAAAATGGGCTCACACCAAGACGGACTATCCCAGTTAACAAATGCAAAATAAAATAAATAAATACATATCAATCTACACTCAAAAGAGACTCACATTAAGGAAGGTAAAACAGCATGATACATTAGAACTTCTTCATGGCCAATCAGAAAGGCCCCATGCCATATATTAGCTACCTATAGAACTCCCTCTATGACAAAATAAAGCCACAATACCTGTCTACAAGAACTAGAATCACTGAGTATTAAATCCAATACCATTTTCCAAGGTGATCTAAACAATCCAGATATAGACTGGGAAACCTATACCACCACGAGTGCACAAGCACAGAGATTCCTCGACTTTCTCAATACAAATGCCCTGGAGCAATTAGTCAGAGTACTCACTACGGGGAATAACATCTTGCATCTTATTCTTACTAATTTGGGGGCGTCTTGCACCATCCCTTCTGTATCTTTGTCACCTGACCATGAAGCAGTCTCCTTCAAAATAAAAACTGAAACCAGAGAACCCTTCCACCAAAGGTACATTTAGAAATTTCTTTAAGACAAACTAACTACTAAGTGATACATTGTCAAGCTTCAAATTACCACCAAACACAGTTAACTCCACTGAATATGCAGAATGTATAACACTATCCTATACCAGCATGTAAGAAGCTGCATTGATGCACTTGTACCCCATAGAAACAAGTGCAGGCTTCTGTGCTGGGACATTTCTTATTTGACATCCACTTTTATGAAGTAAAAGCCAATACCGTATGACTCTGGCTGACTGAGTTTGCAGATGACTGCAAGCTAGAAGGAGTCATTGAATCCCCAAATAACTTAGCCATCTAGCAGGAAGGTATCTCTTTGGGTGTTCCAGTTGTTGCATGTGTCTAGACAGATACATGCTAAAGGGGGTATTATATTCAAAGATTGGCCTAATGAGTAAACGGGGACAATGACATCCCTAGACTAAGGCACAAAGCTAGTGGAACTATAACATCAACAAGCTTTATAATAAAAGGAAAACAAATTTGACCAAAACCAAGAAGAATAATTCCCAGAATGTAAGAGCCCTTGTCATTAAAATAAACAAACAACTCAGGAGCTTAATAAAACCCACCAAAGCCAAGTTTGCGGGCTAAAATAGCTACCCAAGCCAAAGACAATCACAAGACATTTTCAGTTATGTTCATAATCTCAAAAGCACTATGTAGCAATGCACTGAGCTGATTGTGAGGAATGTCACCTACAGTAAGGCTGAATATATAACTAAGCTACTGGCAAATACATTTAAATTGAACTTTACATCCTCTCCCCTCTATCTAGCTCTCAAGATATACATGAAACTGGCTCACCTCCAGCTATCACACAAGACTAAGTCGTAAATGTGCTAATAAAAGTTAAAAATACTGCATCAGTGGGTCCAGACAATATCCCAGGATGCCTCTTAAATAGCATGAAGTACAATTTAGCCACACCCCTATCAACACTCTTCAAACTCAGCCTCCATACAGGTTTTGTACCAAGCAAATGCAGAACAGCTACATTCATTCCCCTGCATAAGGGAAGACCTTCCCCAGACCCATAAGTCTGACCAGCCTCATATGCAAAGCCAGGAGAATTCGTCAAGTTCAGGTCATGCTTATTCAACCTGGTGGATTTTTTGACAAGGTCAGCAAACCAATGAATGAAGGCAAAAAGGTAAACACCATGCACCTCGTCCTGGCCAAAGCTTCTGACACATTCCCCAATCAGACATAGTAGAAAAGCTAAATAAACTGGGAATAAAGCCCTATATCACCAACTAGATTGCTAACTGGCTCACAGATAGGATGCATCTAATCTAAATAAAGGAAGTTACCTCCACAAACAGACCAGTCACCAGTGAAGTCCCACAAGGTTCTGTGTTGGGACCTCTCCTGTCTGACATCTACTTTTCTGAAGTAAAAGCCAATATTAGAGAACAGTGGCTGACTAAGTCTGCAGATGACCTCAAGCTAGGAACAGTCATTAAATCCCCAGATGACTTAGCCATCTTGCAGGAAGGTTTGTCCCAGATAAATAACTGCTGTCAAAATCATGGTGTGAAACTAAATGCCAAAGAATACATTATTGTATCCTTTGGGAAGTCATCTACCCCAAAGAAATAGTGCATTGGCAATATGCCACTAATAGATGACTCAGTTGTTCAGGATTTGGGAACTTATGTGGACAGTGACCTAGCTTTTGACCAACATGTGTCTTTTGTTGTAAGAAAGTCCTTCTATATTGCTTAGCTTATAAAAAAGGGACTGCATCTTCATATAGGGATGACATTGTCCCCCTTTACCCATTAGGTCAATCTTTGAATATAACACTCCCTTTGGCATGTATCTTTCCAGACATATGCAACAGCTGGAATGCCCACAGAAATGTCTTACTAAAAGGACACAAGGCCTAAACAATGTGCCCTATGTGGACCGACTCAAACTCTAATCACTATACTCAGTATCCTACAGACTGTTGAGAGGTGACCTGTATCTTGCATGCAAGGCATCCTCTGACCCATTACTGATGGATTAACTGCACATCAGCAAGTCAAATGGCATCAGAAAGACTTGGTTTAGGGAACTAAACCTCTTATGCAACATCAGCAGAATGGTCTGGAGGGAACAGGTATATTTTGCAGAGGATAATGGTTCTGTAGAACAGACTACTCATCCACATAAAACAAAGTTTATCCCTTCTCATTTTCAAGACCAACTTGGATCTATTTAATGTGAAACAAAAACTTTTACACCAGGACTGCCTCCAGTACTATTAATGGACAGAGGTGGCTCCTAAATGCTTTATCCCATGCATGGGTCCCCTCAAATTAGCTATCATATGATCCCAGTTATTCTCATTAGGGGTAATATGTAATTATCAACTATGGGATGGGTAAGGCCGATCTATAACCAAATACGAAAGTTTATTTCAAGGACAAAAAAAGAAACTGGCTAGGGTTAAAATGGCCTGCAAGGGCAGCTAGCTTAGTACTCTCCTATGAACCTATGAACCCATTTGTTAATATCAAAGTAGTATGTTAAGCCACATTTGTGAATATTTCAGTTAAAGAGCACCTGGACTTTTATGATAGGGACCCTGTATGGTTTAGCAAGGCTGGGGTACGCCTATCTATCTTTGGTTTGTATTTACTAAATTTTGATTTGACTATCTTTTTACAAATATTACAATATTAAGAAGCACATATATAAAAATATAAAATTATATAAATACAGATGTATTGTTTTAAGTTGTTTGCTTAAGTAATGTGCTCCATTATTATTGCCGCTTGCATGTTAGATATGACATTTATAAATACACACTAGAAGTATAAGAGGGTTTAAATCCTATTATGCAATAATAGGTCATTGTTATTCAAAAACATGCAAGCTGATTGGACAGCCCGACCAGCATGTCCATTGTAAATCAGCATATACCAATAGAATAAAGTCTGGCTGCTGAAGTACCATTGAGCAGTTGTGCCCTTTTTTCAGCACATGCTTACAGGGCAACATAATATGAGAAAAATCAGGTAGGTTCTGCAAAAAAAAAAAAATATAAATAAATAATCAGAAATCTACCCAATTTTTCTTGTATTTAGGCTGTCTCAGGTAAAATCTCAAACAAAAAAAAAAACAGCATCTGAGATTCTCTCCTCTCCATTTTTTTTCCTACACTGCACTGATGCACTGTGCAAGAGTGGGAATGTAAGCCCTATATGTATGTGCAGTACATCAAAAAAGGTAGAATACTTAGGAACACTATGGTGCCATTATGCAAAAACATTTTTAAGAAAGTTAAGCAAATTCTTTTTTAAATAAAGTCATTGCATAAAAGCAATAACCCACTCCTTAGTCTCAGCAATTCTGAATGTATCCACAGTTGGCTTTGTTCGATCACTTGTGATTCGCTCTAATGTTCAAACTACACCAGCTTTGGGTAAATACAGGATTACCTACACCCAGTTGTATGTTATTGCTTAAAACTGGTGAACTTGTGTATGTGTTATAGGTTCATAGGTTCATAGGTTCATAGGTTGGTACTAGGCTATCGGCCCTAGGGCCTGTACAAGCCTAGCCATAACAATTTCCTGGCTATTTCTTCCCGCAATATTTACTTCCCTGGACCCCTGTCTAGCAGGGCAACTGACGTGATCCCCTGGGTGAATTTCCTATCTCCCATCCAATCATCAAGGTTCCTTTTGAAGGAAAATGAGGGGGCTCTGTTACCAAGTTGGTCTGTGGCACAAATTTTTTCCTCTGTCCTGCAACCTTCCATGCATTTGTGAGGTACTGCATATTTAAACAGAGTTGACAACTGCTTTTTCCATCTATTGACGTCAGCCAGTATCCCTATCTCCCTCCTTCCTCCCCCACTTTCACAGCGTGGCTGCTGCATGGTGTCTACCCTCCTGCATCCTTTTCCTGCTTTTTTCCTAGGCTAGTACATGACTATACAGGTACAACATTGGGTAACAGCACTGCAGATGCTGTGGCCAGCTTTTACCCAAGGACATGTTCATTAGTCCAATTAGTGGAAAGGACTTTATGTCACGCCACTTACAAGATATACCTGTGGTTATAGGTGTGACTATGATCAGCATAGTTGCATGATTATTATCACCATAATTCTGGCTATTTACAGAACATTTGTAAATAATTATTGATTGTCATAATTCTACCTATTTACAATATATCTGTGGTTTATGAACAAGCAAAGTGAAAATGATTGTCAAAGCTGTCATTCAATAAACTTCATAGTCACAACTGCAATAAAAGGTAAAAGGTGTCTCTTTGGGGAGTGGGACATGGGCAAATACAGCTGTACCAGAATTAGGTATCACTACCCTGGAAGATATGAAAGTAGATATGCTACATTGCAAAAAGAGATAATCTCCAAGTAGAGTGTTAAAATATTTTAGCAAACGTCCATTGTTATCATATAAACAAAACACTGTATAGCTGCACAAGTTTGTAGCACAGAAGTTATCAATGGTTAATATTAAAAAATGAAAAATAGGATAGATAGGAAAGCTAAACACACTGTAGACAGATTCACAGTGTACATTAAAGATAGTCTTGGTTTACCCTTAAACACAGACATTTCTATTTTTAGTATTTTAGTACTAGATAGACTTAAAAATGAATAGTTTATGAGGTCTGTGATAGGATAAAACAAATCATTTTGACAGTAGTGAGAAAACCGGAAGAAATGCTGCCCTAGTTCTTCAAGGGCTGTATGCTGCAAGCTGCCAACATATTTAACTTCTGGTGCTCTGTGCCTTGACAGGCTCTTTTAATAAGATGGTTGGCAGGAGACAAACCACAAAACACATTGCAACTATACCCAAGCCTACAAAAATGTTTCCAAGCAGAGCATCAGTAGTAAAACTAGTAGCTCTAGCCTCTATGACTACATTAATTAACTGCAAATAGAAATGACATCACATTACCTCAGATGAGTTAACCCCAATTTGCTTCCACAGTGAAGCAAACTACTGCAGGGTTCCCTTGATGATTGCAAAGTTCAAAGGCCAAAGTACAAGCTGTTGAGATATGTTACTGATGAAGGCTTATTTCTGCCTAAAATATAATCCATAGCACTGTTAAAGTTTAGCAATAGCTTCAGTCAGAAAGCACTACTGAAACAACAAACAAGTTGCATCTTTATCTAAGGGGGCAGGATGCTGCAGTGTCTCTTTTTTTCCAAGAAAAATATGCAATATAGATGATAATGCCTTTTTAACTCCAGAACAATCTAAAACAAAGTTTTCATAGACATAATGCCTGCTGAAAATCATAAAGGACGTAGAGCGGCAGTCTGCAGCTTAATGGAATCTGGTTTGAATTTTTAAGATCGTTCCAAATATCCATTAAGGCAGAAGACAAACTTCACTGAGGTATTTAAACAAAATATCTAATATCAGTATGCCATTAACAACTAGTATTACTCTGGTTCATGGCTTTAGTGCTTCAATTTACTTTATTATTCTAATTTGCATTTTTTGTAGGATCATGGCTGGAAGGGACCCAGTTAAGAATCAGGCCAAGCATTCAGTTAGCAAACGTAATAAATAAAAAATAAAAAATAAAAAAATAAATAAATCAGTAGCCTAGTTCTCATATGCAGCCATAAACATACCGCTCAACATCTTAGAGCAAGAAATCTAGACAAAGCTATAAATAAAAGTGGGACAAAGGCCCAAAAATAGGCTTACAAACTTAGAAAGTTGACAGAATAACAGGTTTTGCATTAGCATGAATTCTCTGAAGGGTATGAAGTCTGAAACTCAAATGTCTGTCATTATTTTCTAACTTCAGTCTTTAATAATTTGCCACTAATTTTCCAGAAAACCACAATTTTATGAAAAACAGACCAAAAATATGAGGCAAATATCTGGACATTCTGCAAAAAGCTGTACAGCTGAAAGGTCTGAATCCAGAAACTATTTGCATTTTATGTATTTGTCCAACTCATTTCCTTTTCTGGAAGTTGTTTATTGTTGCTGGCTTAGCAGACTGCACTCCAGCCATTTTTCCATTTATATATGCAACTGAAATATAATTAATATGCCCTGAAACCATGTAATGGAAGGCAAAGAGATGTCTCCTTTTCTGCAAAACACAGTTCACATTCTTACACTTAAAACAAATTTTACCTTTAACAAGTAAATCTTTTCTGACATAAGGATAAACTGTTATTTATTTATTTATTTACAGACGTAGTGTACTACATGTAGTTATGTAGTGTTTACTTATTTCTGATAACTGCATAATGAGATTTTCTTATTGAAACAGGATAGTCCTTCAAACTGACATAATGTGCAGAAAAGTTATAGAAAGAAAGTCACAACAGCATATCAAATAGGAACTGTAGCTATGAGTGAGATGTAAGTGCAACAAATTTAAACAGTGCACCTAGCATCTGAACCAGCAACTGGGTGAGTCAGGGCTGACTTGCTAGATGTCAACTCTCCTATCACATGGGGAAAGGTAGCCCAAGTGTCTGCTTCATGTCGGTACTGTCACTTCCACAGAAAGATCTGGTATCACAGGTTTAGTAAAATAGATAGCTTAGAAATTTACATGACATCCTATATTATCAACTGGGTCTTTCCTAAGCTAGCATCCATTGATCAAGCAGTGATTTGCTAATCTGTTAGTTGATTTCAATATGGGTTTTTGAGGGGCTACATTCCTACTCGGTGAATATTCACACATACAGCGATGTGCAGTGAATGATGTACCCTCTATGCAGCTGAAACTATTCTGTGGTATAACATTTGCTTAATGCCTACAAATGCACAGCATGAGTATCACCTCGATGCACTTACCACAGACACACATTATATCTATTGTCAATGGGAGTGGATCTGCCCTTCTAAACTGAATATAGTGAATTGCACCCTCCAGATCCACAAAGATGACTTTACAGAAACTTGTAATGAAGTAGATTAACTTATTTGCAAGAAACAAGGACAATCTGATGGCCATACTTCCCTTTATTATTTATATAGCAACAAATACATTTTCTTGTGCAGAAAGATGCATCACCATCATCATCATCATCAACAGCCTCCTTTCTCCCATTTTCTACATGGGGTCAGGGTGTTGAGTCAGCTATTGCCATCTCTCACTTCAATGCCACTTCCCTACTTTCTTCAGCTGTCATGCCTAAATGTCTCAGGTCTTCCCTCACACAATCCATCAGTCTCTTTGCTGGAAGCCCTGTCTTTCTCTTGCCTTCTTCCTGTTTGGCCCAAATCATCTTTACCAGATTGTCTTATGCTTTCTTGCATATGAGACTGAGCTAAAGTGATCTGTTCTCTTTGACTTTCTCTGCAAATGAAGCTACTTGGGCTTCTACTCTCATTTCCTCATTTCATCTGCCCCATAGTGTGCATCCTACCACCCATCTTGACACAACTTCCATCACCTCTAGTGCTCTGATGCTGAAATGCTCTGCTTTCATTGTCCAGATTTCTGTATCATACAGAATTGTTCGCACCACTATTTTGTACACCTAACTTTTCAGCTCCTTTGGCATTTTTCTGTCACACACTACCCCTAACCCTGCACTAGATGGCTGCAGCCCCTCTAATTCCAGTTTTGACCTCATTCAGACTTCTCTTCTCCTCAACCTCTCCTGCCAGATGCTTAAAGTCGTTAAATTGTTCCTGTATTTTCCCTCCTATCTCAATTCTCAGCTTCTTCTGATTTCCCAGATTTACTGACATTACAGATGTCTTATCTGTACCCACTTTCATCCTATGTGCCTTCAGTTTTGCATTCCATTCCATTTCCATATCTTTTACTAAAGGTCTTGTTCAGTGTCTGCCTGTAATGCCGCACTGTCTGCATCCAACAGCTTTGTTTATCTGTCCCCTCCAGTCGTCTTGCTGATGTAGTCCATTACCAGTAGGAGCAACAGTCAGCTCTGTGCTGAATCCTGACAAACCCACTCCCACTGGGAACCCCTCTATGAGCCCAAACACAGTTCATATTTGTGTCACTACGTCCTTGTACAGAGCCGGATCCTTATTAGATGATCGAAGTATCAAAACTTTGAAATTCATATAGTCAGGACCATATGATCAAAGTTTTGAAACTTTGAATGTTTTGAATGGAGATTGCAATGCAGCACAGAGAGGGACATTTACCATTTTCCTCAATATAGTGCAATCTCAGAGATGGTATATTTAATTTTCAGGGGGTATGAGGGGTGCAGGGGGACTTGCCCCCACTGCAAAAATGTAAAAAAAAAAAAGAATCTCTTTGTTTTGTTTATTTTTTTTAATGTTCAAATTAATGTCCCAACCATATGATTTTCGAATTTTCAGAACTTCAGTCATCTGACAGAGATCCATAGAGTCTGCACTAATTCTGCCAATACCAAGCTGGGATCTTTCCTCATCTCTATGTTCTTCACAGCTATTTGTATAACTGAAAATATTAGGTTGATTGTGTTGTATCCTGATCTGAATCCAAACTGCTCATCTCCCATCTTACTTTCTATTTCTCTGTGTGTTCATTTATCAGTCACCATCTCTAGAATTTTCGTGCAGTATGACCAGAGTCTTATACGTCAGTACTGCCCAAAGTTGTGAACATCCCCTTTATTCTTGTACTCTGGTAGTAGAAAGCTTATTCTCCAGTCATCTTTTCTGTCGATACTACAATGAGTATCTTCAGGAGGTATTTCTCCCCTAACTCACTTAACATCTTGATCATATCTGCTGAGATGTCTTTTCAGCCTGCTTCTTTCCCTGACTTCATTTTTCTTAGTGAGATTCTTACATCTTCTAGGGTGGGCTCCTTTTCATCTTTCATCACAGGATTTGTATAAGGCAGCTAGTAAGGAAAGGCCATTGAGGTAGAATCAGTGATTCCAAAGTCATTCTCATGA